>NW_020959113.1:4339-7400 GCF_003031625.1 Empidonax traillii | reverse complement strand
CGGTTCTTGCGCATCCCCTGCCTGGCAGGACGGCCGGAGGATTAGTGTCCAGTGCCAGCAGCAGGCCGGGCCCCGCAGATGAGAACTGACCTGGAGCCTGCAGAGCTCTCTGAGGGAGGAGCACAGGCTGACCTGTATGGCCAGGCCTTTCAAGGATCAATTCCTTGTTGAGAGAATTGCCTGGTTTAGGCTTAGGACTTGACAGGTCTAGTGATGCCAGATCTAAGAATGGGTGGGGAAAGCTAATTAGCTTCAGAAGGGAGGGAATCTTTGAAGCAATAGAAGGTAGAATACAAAGTAGTCCGTTCAGTTAGATTCATAGTTTTTCTTAGTTGTATTGATGTAGTAAAATAGTGTAGTGTTTTCATAAGAAATAAGATAATTTTAACTGTAATCTCTTTAAGATAGTTGTTATTTCATTTCTTCAAAAGACTAAAAAAAATAATTGGATTAGGTTTTTGGTTAAGATGTAGACATAGTGAAAAGTTTGGATAGTGGTTGTTCTGGTGTGGTAAATTTGCCAACCAGAAGCCTTGTCTGTGCAGAACTGAAATAAAGAAAGAATGAAAATACCTCAGTCTGTGTGTGGAGATTGGTTTCTTGCACTGTGAGTGAAAGAACCTGTTTTGGGAGAGCCGCTTGGCCCTGCTCACATGAAGAAAAGGGGCTGGTTTTGCAGCTGTGCTCGCCTGTGCTGGCTCCATCTCGGGAGCAAAACGGGAGCAGGTGAAGGCCCAGAGATGGGAAACTCGACAGCTGCACCGTGGCTGTGGCCAAGACAGTCACCAATGGCCTCTTCACTCCTGAGAGCCTCTTGAGGATGAAGCAACAAATGCCAGAGGACACCTCTGGGAATGGGTTCCCTGAGCCCCTGTAGCGAGACGTTATCCCCCAGGTGTTTTAGGAATCTCCTGGCCCTGTTTGTAGCAGCTGGGTTGATGATGGGACTGGATGATGTGAGGTCTCTTCCCACCTTGAGGATTCTGGGATTCTGGGACTAAGGACCTTGTTCAGAAACGGCTTCAAGAAAGCCCTAGCAGATAGTTCAGGCTCTTGACAACATTGAAGTATTCTCAGAAAATTCTCCTCAAGGCTACAAGGTAGAACATACCTTGCAAAGTTAAGACCTTCACTTTGGTTGATCTTTTCTCGCTCCCCCTTTGTTTATTCTTTTCCCACTTCCTTTGCTTTTCCCAATCAGAGTCCTTATCACCTGACAGAACCAGGACTTCAGAAAGTCACCTCTTCCCCCTGTCATCCAAAACCCAACCTGACCATTGGGAAATGAAATCTTTTGAATACAATGTAGTTCATTCCTGAAGACTCCGAGAAACCCCATGGGATTTTCTCCCTTTTTTTCAACTAGATTTTATTTCTTCTATCTTCAACTGACCGGTACCAACCCTGACCTAAAGGGAAAAAGGTTTTAAAAATGGCGCAAAGGGAGTAGAAACTGAAAAGCTCTTGAAAGAAAAATTGACTCAAGTCCTGATTTTATTTGTATATAAGCAAGTGCTGCAGAGAGGATCAACTACTTGCGTGATCAGTTGCAAGGGAGATGCAGAAAGGGGCACACAGATCCAAGTTTGCAGAGAAAAAAAGAGTGTGGGCTTAGTGCAAAAGTTTTTGTTCTCCTAGCTGCTCAGTTCCATTGAGGGAAAGGGCTTTTCTGTCGAAAAAAAAAAAAAATATATTTAATCTATTTCCTAGCTGGACCAGGAGGGATTGATGCACTCTTAATGAGCAAGGCAAGAGGCAGGGAGCAGGGCAAGTTCCTCCTGTGGAAGCAGTCAAGCCATGGGGCTGCTGTTGAGAAGGAGCTTGGGAAGTGTGTAGCTGGCAAGTGCAGGAGGTGATTCCTGTCCCTCTGCTCAGCACTAGAGAGGGCACCGATGGAGTGCTGTGGCCAGGCTGGAGCTAGCAGGAAAAGCAAGTGTTGATGAGGCGTGTGGATGTGGCCCGTGGGGATCTGATTTAGGGGGGATGATGGTGGTGCTGGGTTGACTGTGGTGTCTTGCAGCCTTACTTCTTTTGGGATTGGGTGTTTCTGGGGTTGCCCCAATGCAGGTGTAGCACCGTTCACTTGGCCTTACTGAACCTCCTGAGGCTGTCATGGTCCCACTTCTCAAACTTGCTCAGGTGTGTCTGGATGGTTCCATCCTTTCTTGTTTCACCTGCCCTGCTCAACTTCCTGTCACCTGCCAGTGTGCTGATGGTGAGCTTGACCCCACTGTCTGTGTCACTGGGAAAGACATTGCAGAGCCCTGGTCCCAAGCTGGAGCCTTGAGGGAAATCCTTGTCCTCGGCCTCCCCCTGGAACTGGAGGCACTGGCCAAAACTCCCTTGCTGCATCCATGTCTCCACTTGCTCATGCCAGAGGTTGCCCACCCTCCAAAGCCAGGGCTCTCCCGTGTGGAGATCAGGATGTGGTGTGGGACCGTGTCAAAAAGCTGCCAGGGCTCTGGGCACACCAGGACGTGCAGGTCTGGGAGCTGCCCAAGGCCAGGCAAGGCCTGTTGCAGATGGATCCAAGCAGTTCCAGTTGATTGCAGGTGGTTACATGTTTGTTGGGGTAGCGGGAGTGGCCCTTTGTGAGGTGGGGGCCGCGTTGTGCCCAGAGACCATTGTGACGTGGGAAGTGGGGCCACTGAAGGGACACAGAGGCCTGGGGTGCCCCCTCTTTTTCCAGAGCACCTCGCTCAGGAGGCAGCAGCTCCCTGAGAGTCTCTAAGGCAGACGGCGATGGAGATGCTCAAGGAGAAGGCAAAGCCCGACTCCCAAGCTGAGGATGTCCTGTCCCAGTGGGAAGCTGAGGAAATCCAAAAGCTGTCCCAAGGGGAAGATGTGCAATATGAGGAACTCTCCCCATGGGGATTTGAGAACTATCAAGAAGCACTGCAAGGGACAGAGGAAAGAGTCTATGAGCTGTTCCAGAGGGAATTGGAGAGGTACCAAGAAGTGTCCCAATGGGGAGATGAAAGCGTCCAAGAGCTGCCCCAATGCAACAGCCAAAGACTCCAAGAAGTGTCCCAATTAGAAGGTGAGACAGTGCAAGAAGTGT
>NW_020959113.1:0-2236 GCF_003031625.1 Empidonax traillii | reverse complement strand
TCAAAGCTTTAGTAATGCCTTTGTTAATTACATATTTAAGGAAGAGAAGGTAGTTGTGCAGTTGAAATTAGGAGCAGCAGCCATGTAGGACAGGCAGCAAGCCCCGAGTGGGTACCAGGTCCCCTCCTCCTCCCCTGGCCCTGGGCTGGGGGCAGATGTGGCCACGAAGCCCCCCTTCTCTCTTGTAAGAGAGTGAAGAAAGAAAACTTTAGAGGACTGACTACTTGGACAGAAAGTGCTGCAAAAGAATTCCAGCGAAGAGATAAGGGACTTCCAAGGTCAAAGCTGGCAGCCGTAGGAGAAAGAAATGCGAGGGAGGGGCTGTTTCTCCCCCCTTTCGCTCTCACCCTTCAGCAGGGAAAAGACTGAAAAATAATGCCTGCCACCTGTAGAAGTTTGTTGGGGTGAGGAGACCCCATGTTGCTCGTGGAGGAGCCCACACTAGAGTAAATTGCATGAGGAAGCTGAGACTTCATGAAAAGGACTGAGATAAGACAGAGCCCTGTTGAGGATTTACGACCCTGAAGGAATGAGGCTTACACCGGAGCAGACGGCTCGAGAAAACTTGGGATCCAAGTGAGGGATCCATGCTAGACCCATGCCGGAGAGGTCTCTCAGGGACTGTTCTCCCGTGGGAAGGGACCTCACAGGAAAACAGGGGTGCACTCATAAGCCATTATCTCCTGGTAGGCAAATGTCCCCTTGTAAGCCCATGGAAGAGGAAACCCTCAGGGCCTGGGTAACCCCCAGCCTTTGGCCTTAGCCCAGGAGGGGAGTAGGCCCAGCCTTAGAGCTGACAAAGAGGGATGAAAGAGTTCCAGCTGCAACAAGAGTGCTGCAGAGTTATTGAAGAGACCTGGAGCTCCGAGAATGGAGAAAGAGGCTGCTTCTCCTCCTTGGACTGATATAAAGGGGGGAGAAGTATTTGTGTAATGCAGAGTCCTTTTATTTAAGTAGGATTATTGAAGATATAGTTCTTTAGTAGTCTTTTATTTTGCTAAAAATAAATGTTCATATTATTTTTCCCCAATCCAGTCTCTTTTGTCTGCATAAATCTTCTCTCAACTAACAGCAATTGTGTGGGGGGTGTGGGAGCAAGTTGACCCAGGGTAAAACCACAACACTTTTGGTAGACAATGTGGGCACAACCTGCCCAGAAAGGCAGTGACCGGATCAAACCCCAATGTTTTTAGTGCCCCCGTGTGAGGACAGGCCATAAAGATTTTGAAATAACTGAGAGAAGTCTGCAGACAAAATAAATTGACCATGGGTACATGTGTCTGGGGGCTGCCCACAGCCAGACAAGGCTTGTTGCAGATGGATCCAAGTGGTTGCAGCCAGTTCCAGGTGATTGCATGGTTGTTGGGGTAGTGGGAGTGACCCTTTGTGAGGCGGGGGCCGCGTTGTGCCGAGAAGTCATTGTGACGTGGGAAGTGGGGGCACTGAAGGGACACAGAGACCTGGGGTGCCCCCTCTTTTTCCAGAGCACCTCGCTCAGGAGGCAGCAGCTCCCTGAGAGTCTCTAAGGCAGAGGGCGATGGAGATGTTCAAGGAGAGGGCAAAGCCCGACTCCCAAGCTGAGAATGTCCTGTCCCAGTGGGAAGCTGAGGAAATCCAAGAGCTGTCCCAAGGGGAAGAGAAGGAATATGAGGAACTGCCTGCATGGGGATTTGAGAACTACCAAGAAGCACTGCAAGGGACAGAGGAAAGAGTCTACGAGCTGTTCCAGAGGGAATTGGAGAGGTACCAAGAAGTGTCCCAGTGGGCACATGAAAGCGTCCAAGAGCTGCCCCAATGCAACAGCCAAAGACTCCAAGAAGTGTCCCAATTAGAAGGTGAGACAGTGCAAGAAGTGTTGCCAGGGGTAGATGGGAAAGTCCAAGAGCCATCCCAATGGGAAGGCAAGAGTGGTGAAGAGCTGTCCCAGGCCGAAGACAACAGTGACCAAGGCCTTTGGCAGTGGGAAGGCTCCATGGAGGAAGAGCGCTCCGAAGGGGAAGTCAGAGTAGAAGCGGAGATGTCTGAAGGAGAAGTGCGAGTCAGAGGAGAGTCAGAGTTGTCCCAAGAGAGAGACAACATGGAGCAAGAGGTGTGGCAGGAGAACGGCGAACACATCAGCATCCGCACCATCTGGGTCAACCCCAAGTACCCAGAGCTCCTGCAGAAGCCTCCGCCTGTGCCCCAGCGGTCAGCACAGGCAGCAGCTTCTCCTGCCTGGTGGGAAGAGGAAGCAGGG
>NW_020959112.1:9242-10555 GCF_003031625.1 Empidonax traillii | reverse complement strand
GACCAGCCCTTGACCATTCCTATGGAATGTTTCTATTGTGTCTCTGACTGATGGGATGAAATGCACTTTCCACTCCTTTGGGGATGATGCCAAGTTGCAGCAAGTCTGAGAAATCTCATCTAGTTAATGGTGATTGAACAAAAGATCTGGTCAAGGTGACTGAGATGGATAAACTTGTCTGGCCATCAGGTGCCCACCAAGGCACAAGACAGTGAAGAAAAAACTCAGGGGTCAGAGGAAAGGCAATTGAGGAGGGGGCAGGGGGGGGTGAATGAGCAAACAGAACCAAACCATAGAAAAACAGACAAAATGGCAAAATATGGTGAGTTGGAAGGGACCTCCAAGGATCATCCAGTTAAATCCTTAGCCCTGCACAGGACCATCCCCAAGGCTCACACCATGAGCCTGAGAGGATCATCCCAAAACTTACTGAGCTCTGTCAGCCTTGGTGCTGTGCCCACTGCCCTGGGGAGCCTGTTCAGTGCCAACCACCCTCTGGGGAAAGAACTTTTTTCCAAGATCCATCCTAACCCTGCCCTGACCCAACTCCAGGCCATTCCCTCAGTCCTGTCCCTGGTCCCCCCAGAGCAGAGCTCAGGGCCTGCCCCTCCTCTGTCCCTGCCCAGGGAGTTGTGACTGCAGTGAGGTCTCCCCTCAGTCCCCTCTTCTCCAGCTGAACACACCAAGTGCCCTCAGTGTCCTCACACGCCTTCCCTTCCAGGCCCTTTCCCATCCTCGTGGCCTCCTTTGGACACTCTCCAGTGGCTCAATCTCTCCCTTCCATTGTGTCCCCCCAAACTGCCCCAATCTTGCAGGTGAGGCCGCCCCAGGGCAGAGCAGAGCGGTAACATGGAAAGCACAGAAACTCGTGGCATCAAGGGGTCACTGTGGCACTGTGGGACCTCATGGAATGAAGGGGCCATTGGGACACTGCAGGGCCTGGTGGAACCTTGTCTGTTGGGAAACACAAAGGGATATGTGCGAGGGTTTCACTGACAACCAGGAGAATTTTGGAGGGGGAGCTTTACACACCCAGATCTTGGTGTGTCCACACATCTCTGCCTGGGTGTGGGTGTTGTTGCCTTAAGAGACCACGGAGAAAAAGACTCCAGACCAATTTAGGAAGGAGATAAGATAAAGAGACCTGGTCCTTTAATGAGTTGTTAGGCCTAGAGGAACACATACCATGTGTGCCCCCCCAGACAGGGGTTCTAGGATTTTATAATAAGGTCCATCCAATCCCAGGTTTATGCAGCCCTGGTTCTGCCCCATTCTGCCCCCTGACACACCCCTTCAGGAACTGGGTTTGGTGT
>NW_020959112.1:3462-5979 GCF_003031625.1 Empidonax traillii | reverse complement strand
ACATGAGCAGTGAAGACCCTTGGCAGGATTGGTCGAGACGTGTTACAATTCAAAACTGCTACTCAAGCCTTTGTTGTCTCCCAGTAAAGCATTCTGTTACACACCATATTGGTATCTCTTGGTCCATGGAGACTCCTTATTTATTATATTAATAATATTACAACAGTTCTTTCCACATCTTGGCTTTGGGAAAAGCTGGGGAAGGCTGGGAAAGATGTTAACAGGGTGGTTTTGCCTGAGGTGTTAAACATGGGAGAGGGTCTATCGTCACAATTCCCAAGAGAAGAGACGGCAGAAAGCTGCCCTGCAGGTTGTATTTGGAGGAAGAGGAAAAGAGACCGAGGGGAAGGGGTTTCTTTCCTGGAGGGCAGGGCTGTCGTTCGCTTGCAGGAGCCCCGCGCTGGAATTGTCAGTCCGACTGCCAAATTGGAATCTGGACAAAGATTCCTGCCAGACCAAAGGTGGCAGGACAGAAAGCTCTTGCTGCCCATGGAGTGCCCAGGGTGGCCCACCAACTGCACCTGAAACCCAAAGGTTACAGGCTTTCTTTCCTGGGGGAATGGCCGTGAGTTCCCAAAGAGTTCCATGGCAGATGGGTGGGGCTGCACTGTGGGGGTGTGGGGCGTTGGTTCTTTGGTTTCCAGGGGCTATTCCAGAATGGAAAAGACAGGCTGTGACATCACAAAGGCACCCAGGACACATGGATGGGGCTGCATTTTGGGGTTTGGGGACGTTGGCTTTTTGGTTTCCAGGGGCTATTCTGGAATGGAGAGGATGGGCTGTGACATCACAAAAGGGCTCAATGCACATGGGTTGGTCTGACTGTGCTGGTGTGGGGTGTTGGTTCTTTGGTGTCCAGGGCCTGTTCTGGAATGGAGAGGATAGGCCATGACAAGCAGTGCCTGTCAGAACTGCAAAGACAGACCCACAAGAATCTTACATGGGGGAGATTCTCTGCTCTGCCCTGCACACCCCAGTGCTGGGGTCAAAACTCAGCCTCTCCGCTTCCCTCTCCTAAGGGACTTGTTCTTAGACATCCCCTTCCCTACGCTCATTTCAAAAGCCCTCCCGGCAATTCCCAAGCCTGTACCCGGCTCTCATCCCCTCTCTGGCTCAGAGCCCTCCACTTATCTTGCAGAGAGCTGGGCCTGTCCATCCACCTTCCAAAAGCACGTCCCTTGGGCTGGCTCAGGGGTTCCTGCAGTCCCTGGGTTCTTCTCTTCCTCAGTTCCAAGAAAGGAAACCAAAATCAGTGCATGACTTGAGCAGCACATCGACCAAACCCCAACCATTCCCACACTCACCATCTCAGTCCAATTGTGGTGTTTTGTTGTTTGGTTAACATATCCTTGAGTGTTTGATGAGCACGCTCTAGCACTGCTTGACCAGTTGGGGAGTGGGGGATCGCTGTGACATGGGAGATGCCCCACATGTTGAAAAACTCTTTTAAAGAGTGAGAAGTGTACGCTGGTCCGTTATCTGTTTTTATTGTTGGGGATGCCAAGGACTGATATTGCAGATAGAAGGTGTTTGTTGACATCTTGGGCCTTCTCTCCTGCATGTGCTGCTGCTGCAATGGCACCAGAACACGTGTCAATGGACACATGGATGTATTTTAATTTTCCAAATGGTGAATAATTTGTTATGCCTGACTGCCAGATGTCAAGTGAGGTAATTCCATGAGGGTTTATCCCCTCAGATGGTAGAGGAATGAGTCTCTGGAAGTCAGGGCATGCAGAAAAATTGTTCTGGCTTGAGACAGTGTAAGGTGGAATGTTCTTTTGAGGGATTTTGCATTTTGGTGAAAAAAGTTGAGGGGCAGTTTTTTTTTTTTTTTTCAAAATTGTTTGAAACCACTGTAGTTTGGGCAAGGTGCCCTGTATAAGTTATTTGATCTACCACATGATTTCCTGCTGGGATGGGCCCTGGGAGAGAACTGTGAGAACGAATGTGGATTCTGTGGAATTTGTGTTTACAGTGACTAATTTCATACAGTAAAGATTTGAACACATGAGCTAATTGTAATTGGAGATATCTTTTATGGATGAATTCTCAATTTGTTGGACTGCTCCAACAACAGAGGCTGAATGGGAAACAATGTTGAAAGACTCTGGAAATAGTGTAAATGCAGGTATGACTGCAGAGAGCTATCTGAGAGGAACCTCTTACCTTGTGCGTATCATATACCCATTTTCCTGCTCTGAGCCAGGTGACTGCTGCGTTAGACGTTCTGCCAGAACCATCTGTGAGCACAGTTCTAGCACTTGTTAGTGGAACAGGAGAATAGTTGTGTGTTAGTTCTGGTTGAGTAAGGGCCAGCAGCTGCAAAAAAGGAATAGAGGGAAGGTGAACTGAAAATTGACCCCTGTAATTAGCAATGGCTAACTGAAAATCAGAGCTATGAATCTGCAATTGAGTTAGTTGAGCAGTAGACAGAGGAACATGGATAACATCTGGATCTCTCCCCTAGAAATTCCAAAACCGTAATCTGCTTTTGTGGCAGACTTTGGAGAGCTT
>NW_020959112.1:0-2726 GCF_003031625.1 Empidonax traillii | reverse complement strand
TTTGAAATCCAAGGTATTTCCATGGAACTGTCACTTGTTCTTTCCCCAGTGCAATTTCAGACCATGTGTCAATAGTGCAGTTTTCACAGACAAATGCACTTGCAGGAGTTGTCCCTCGGATTGCGCTGCCAGCAAGAGATCGTCCCTAGAGTGAGATACGATGGTATCGGGACACTGTCGATGGGTTGGGGATAACACGTCTGCAACGACTCTTTGGCAAACGGAGGGGCTGTTCCTCCTTCCTTGTGGGAGGACTGTCCAGTGATAGCGCTGAGATGGTTCTGCTGCGTTGATGGAAGGCACTGTAAACACGAACCTACGAGAGTCTTTAGGGTTTAATGCAATGTTAAAGAAATGATCTTTTCTCTAAATAAGAACAATAGGCCACTTTGAAGGTATCATTGTAGTGATGGAAGTCCTGGTTGGAAAGCCCCCATCAGATCTATTATTTTATTGAGTTCTCTTGAATGTCGTAGCAGTCTCTACTTTCCATTGGACTTCTGTAGGGTAAAAATGGGGAAATTCCAGGGACTATCAGTTGGCACGATACGTCCTTTTGCTCCTTGTTCATGTACTAGTAGGTTGATTTTGTGCAATTTCTCTCCCTTTAGGGGCCACTGGGACACCCAGATTGTCTGGTCAGAGAGCCATGTGAGGGCAAGAGATTGCAGCTCACCAGTGGCCTTTAAACTAAATTTGAGGTAGTTAGTTGGACTCCCCATTGTCCTATCATATCTCTTCTCCAGAGGGTAACTGGGATATTAAGGAAATAGGGCTTTGCTAAGGCAGTTTTACCTTCTGGTCCTTCAGTCAGTAAAGTGGAGACACTTTGGAGCGGTGTCTGGGCTCCTCCTACCCCTTTGATGTCGATGCAGTGCTCCCTAGTGCTCCATTCCTTCGGCCAGTCGCTCTCTGCAAAGATCGTGACGTCTGATCCTGTGTCTGTAAGACCTTGAACTGGAGCACATTGGTTATTGTTGGGAAAAAATACCCTGCAGGTTTGCACTGACTGATGGAGTAAAATGGACTGTGACCACTGGACCATCAGCACAGAGCCCAAAGTGTGCCCCCTACAGCAATGGGGGTTAAATTGGCAATGGGTGTTTCTGTGTCTGGCTCCACAGGTGGAAATAGAGCTTTTACAGTCACTTCTAATGCCTTAGGGTTGTCTACAGTCACTGATTGTGGGATAACGGTTAACCCTGTGTTATTAGATGGAGCAGTCCCAGTTAAAATGTATTTTCCAGCAGTGGTGACACGGAGCCTCCTTCTGTTGTTGTTGCACTGCCAGAATTTCAGTTAGTAGAGATTTTTTGTACGTGTTGGATCCTACACTGGGAGACACCTTAACCATGTCCATTGGAGTGGGATCTTTGAGGGACCTAATTATGTCTTGACAAGATTTGATTGTTTTAGTGCCATTTTTAGAAACAGTGCATCTTGAGCCTCTAGATTCATTTTCACTAAATGTTTATGTACTGGAAAAAGATTCCTAGAAAAGTCATTGAGTCTCTGGAAGCATTCAGATAGCATCTGTATATGGTTTTAGAATGATTATGGTGGTTCTGGTTGACAGTTGGACAAAAAGATATTAAAGTTCTCTTCCAACCTTGATGATTTTGTGATTCTCTGACCTGTCATCACAGTTTCCAAGTTTGTGCTCTAACAAGATCTTTTCTCTGCTGGATCCCTCAGTGGGACCCATTAACACTACAAGAAACTTTACAGTTTGAATCTCACTTTGGTTTCTCCAGAGGTTCCTGCAACTCTCCTCAGGGTCTGATGTTCAGGGACTCATCCCCAAAGCCCCCGAGGCTGATGAAATGCCTGGGGCTGTTGCTGTGCTGCTGAGCTGGGCCGGGCTCCTGGCACACAGGGAGCTCCTGGTAACAAAGAACAGCTCCAAAGACACAGCTCTGCTGCTGAGCAGCTCCTCTGCACAGCCCAGCAGGGCTGAGGGCACTGCCTGCAGCACCCAGGGCAAAGGAGAGAAGGCAGAGAGATGAGAGGCAGCCTGGGCTGGGAGGGGACTGAGCTCTCACTGCAGGAGAAACCTTCCCAGGATTTGAAGGAAGAATTCTCTGGTTGGAGGACACTGAAACTGCAGGGATCTGCTGACGCTGCCACATCCCACAGCTTGTAGGATCTTTCAGAAGGGCTCTCCCAGTGCCTGCAGGGCAGAGGAAGTGGCCCTATGGAAGAGCAGGGCAGGAGCTGCAGGCAGCAAGGGCAGGCAGGAGAAGGGAGCAGGAGGTGAAAGGGATCCTGGGCTGGGAGGACAGGGCAGAGCTGCTCAGGGGAGGAACCTTGGCAGCCCTTTGGCATGGCAAGGCTGTGGCTGCAGAGCAGTGCAGGTGAGTTGCTGCCAGTGGCTCTTGCAGCTGCCAAATGGCAGCCCTGGCAGGAGCTGTCAGGATGGCTGTGCTGGATTTGCTGGGGGGCAGCAGGAGAAGCTGCTGCAGAGCAGGACTTGCTGCTGCCACATCAGAGGCCCAGGGCCAGAAGGTTCCCTCTTCCAGAACCCTTATCAGGAAGCACATCCACTGCCAACCCCTGCCCCTTGCCAGCCAGCGCAGGGGGTCTGGGATCTGCTCTGCAGCCCCTGCCCAGGCAGAGCTGCCCCTGGGCCCTGGGCTGGCCATGGGCTCTGGCAGCACTGGCAGGGAGCTGAGCTGGGCACAGGGAGGGGCTGCTGGCAGGAACAGCTCCTCACACACCCCCAGGCA
>NW_020959111.1:9141-10558 GCF_003031625.1 Empidonax traillii | reverse complement strand
TTATGGGGTTTGTGAGGACATGGCCTTCATGAGGAGAGAGGCTTTATGCAGAGAGATCTTTTAGGATGAGAGCTCTATCATGAGGTGTATGGGGTGTATGAGGACAGTGCTTTTATGACATTTATGGTGTTTATGAGGACAGAGCCTTTATGAGGTTTATGGCATTTATGAGAACATCTCCTTTATGATGTCAGCCCCAGGAGGAGGTTTATGGGCCTTATGAGGACAGGGGCTTTATGAGGCCTGCAGCGTTCTAAGGTGTGTGAGGGTTCTGAGGACAGTGCCTTTATGAGGCTGCCCCGTTGTGAGGTGGATGGGGTTTATGAGGAGAGAGACTTTATGAGGAGAGGCTCTTCTGGGTTTTATGGGCTTATGAGGAGAGAACCATTATGACAGGTAAGGGTGTTATGAAGACAGAGCTTTCATGCTGAGAGCTCTTTTATGAGGTGTTTGGGCTCTCTGAGGCCTGCACCATTGTGAGGTTTATGGGCTTTATGAGGGCAGTGTCTTTATGGGGCCTGCACTGTTATGAGGTGGGTGGGGTTTATGAAGACAGAGCTTTTAGGATGTTTATGGGGTTGATGAGGACATGGCCTTTATGATGGGAGCCCCTGATGAGGTTTATGGGCTTTATGAGGACAATACCTTTCTAGGGCTTGCACCATTATGAGGTGAAGGAGCTTTCTGATGCTGGAGCCTTTAGGAGGTTTCTGGCATTACTGAGGTCATCGGCTTTTTAATGAGAGCCCCATGGTGAGGGGTATTGGCTTTGTAAGGCCAGTACTTTTATGAGGCCTCCACCATTAGAGGGTGGATGGGCTTTATGAGGACAGAGACCTTCTGAGGCTGCCCTACTGTGAGGTAGATGGGGTTTATGAGGACAAGGCCTTTATGATGAGAGCCTCTTAGGGGGTTTATGGATTCTCTGGATGCAGCCTGGCAAAAAGAAAGAGGCTTAGAAAAAGGGTGAAACAGTGGGGAGAGCCCTGAGGCTGAGATCCAGTGCTGGTGGGGGGCTGTAGGGACAGGGGAGTTGTACAGAACAAGGCAGAGCCGTGGGGGCACTGTGGGGCTGTGGCTCTGACTGCAGCCAAACCCCCCCATCCCAGAGGCAGGCAAAGGGCACACAGAGATCTCAAAATCCCCAGGGGGATGTGGATTGTATTTTAAAAAAATTTCTGAAAACACCAAAAAGGACCTTGATCAAAACCTCTGGTGTGAAGCCAAGGGCTTTCACCCATGGCTGTTGCCTCGTTCCTCCCAGCTGGAAGGTCTGGGATGAGGGGAGATGACTGTGTGGCCAGACAGGTCTTTGGGCAGATGGGACACCCGGCCTTTCCACGGAGCAACCAGGATGGCCCAGCCCTGCACAGCCCCCCCAGAGCCTGGCAAGCTGCTTTGCAAGAGGAAAAACCTA
>NW_020959111.1:2859-7879 GCF_003031625.1 Empidonax traillii | reverse complement strand
CCCAGGCGCCCCATGGAGCTGCTCTGGGCTGTGTGCTGGGACAGGGACACACAGGACCTGCTGCTGACACGTCCCTGCACGCTCCACCAAGAACCAGCAGCATCTTCCTGCCTTTCTCTAAGCACAAAAGTGTGTTTGCTTCCTCTGCAGGGGTAACCCCCCATTGCCCACTGTTCCCCAGGAAGCTGCTGCCCCTGCAGGGCTCATCGCGGCCTCCAGCACTGAGTGCTCAGCACAGGCAGGACATGGACATTGACATCATCTGGTAATGATATTCATATTGGTTGGGGTTCAGGTGGAGTGTGAGGTGGAGTCATCTTTGGGGGGGTCAGATTCCTAGGGGTCATTCCTGTTTCTCCGCCCTCGTGAGGGTCCTTTTCTCTATTCCTCATTGCCATGAACTTTTCAGCTCTTCCTGATTACAGGTGAAAGTCTTACAAAAACCCCCTTAATTCATCTCTTCACCCTCCCCAAATGTCCATCCTATCTAATTTATGACTACCAGGCCAAACTTTTTGTTATCTTTCATTAGGATAGAGCATATCAGGTGCAAGCAGGCCTCTCACAGGCCTCTCGCAGCCTGGTACCTTCTCTCTCTTAACTAATCTCACAACACCTGCTCTCTGTTATTTTAGCTTACATGCAGCACCCCTCTAAGAGGCATCTGTGAGCCTCTTCTTAGAGCAGGATTTCAGCATCTAAAAATCCTTGCTGTGTTTCATTTCCCTCCTTTTCTTAGGACATGAATTCTTTTGTCAAGTTCTAAAGGCAAAGTGTTTCGCTAACTGAACATCATTGCCCACATTGTTTGTGTTCTCTTTACTATAACACTCAGCTTACACCACAGAAAGAGAATGTGATCATTCCTTCCAGTATGACCAGTATGGGATGTATTAGAAAATGAAACACTTGTGTTGTCCTAGGAGAGTATCCCATCAGGGTGTCCCACCAGTGATGTTCTCCGATTTGTTCTGCATCAGCTAACAGAGAGGATGTGCTGATGTGAGAACATAAACTTATGTTACAATTGTCAAAACATGGTCTGTTGTTCTGATGGCCTTCTGATGGTACCAGGATGTGAAAGATCTACCAAGAGAAACAGTAGCAAAACTGGATATAGAAAACAGGGTCTCAGTACCAGCTGTCAGAGTGGGAAAGGACATAAAGAATGTTAAAGAAACAGAGCTGATAGAAGAGTATTGTTAGGAAACTGGATCAAAGACTGCTGCTTGATTCCAATCAACGGCGCTCTCTGATCATCACATTGGTGTGCTGAGTCGTCCCTGCTTGCAGGTGCCCTCCCAAAGGCCCCCAAACATCCCCAACATCCCCAGTGATGTCACCACTGTCCTTGTGATGTCACCACTGTCCCCAGGGGTGGCCCCTGTGTCCCCAATGATGTCACCACTGCCCCCTGTGACGTCACTGCTGTCCCATGACGTCACCAATGTCCCCAATGACATCACTGCTGTTCCTGTGACCTCATTGCTGACTCTTTGATGTCACTGCTTTCCCTGTGATGTCACCACCATCCCCAATGATGTCACTGGTCCTCTGTGATGTCACTGATGTTCCCAGAGGTGGTACCAGTGTCCGTTTATGTCACTAATGTCCCTGTGATGTCACTGCTGTCCTTTGATGTCACTGCTATCCCTGTGATGTCAGAGGTCTCCATTGATGTCATTGCTGTCTCCACGGATGTCATCACTGTCCCGTGTGATGTCACTGCTGTCCCCAAGGGTGGTCTCTGTGTCCCCAGAATGTCACTGCTGTCCCTGTGATGTCACTGCTGTCCCAAGTGGTAGCACCATGTCCCTGTGATGTCACTGATGTCCCTATGATGTCACCAGACACGTGTGATGTCACTGGTCTCCTGTGATGTCAACTCTGTCCCTTTTTGATGTCACCAATGTCCCCAGTGATGTCACTGCAGCCGTGTATGGTGTCACCACTGCCCCTTTGATGTCACCAATGTCCTGTGATGTCACTGGTCTCCACTGATATTACTGCTGTCCCTTTCTTGTAAGAAGTTGCCTGTGATGTCACTGGTCCCTAATGATGTTACCCTTCTCCCTATGATGTCAACACTGTCCCCTGTGATGTCAACAATTACCCCAATGATGTCACTGGGGTCACTGTGATGTCACTCCCGGCCTTGAGAAGTCACTGAAGTCCCCTGTGATGTCACCAATGTATCTGTGACATCACAGCTGTCCCTTTGTTGTCAACAGCCCCCTGTGACGTCACTGGTCCCCAATGATGGCACTGCTGTCTCTGTGAAGACACCACTGTCCCCAGTGGTGGCTCCATGTCCTTGTGATGTCACTGATTTCCCTGTAACATCAGGGCTTTTGTTTTTTGTCATCATTCCCCTTTGATGTCACTTGTCCCAAATGATGTCACCAATGTCCCTATGATGTCAGCAGTGCCCTGTGATGTCACTGGTCCCCAGTGATGTCATTGCTGTCCCCAGGGGTGGCACCATGTCCCTGTGATGCCACTGGTCTCTAGGGATGTCAGTGATGTCCCTGCGATGTCACTGTTGTCCCCAATGATGTCACTTCTGTCCCTGTGACATCACTGCTGTCCATTGGATGTCACTGATGTCCCTGTGATGTCACCACTGTTCCCGATGATGTCACTGGTCCTCTGTGATGCCACCGATGTCCCCAGAGGTTGCACCAGTGTCCTTTGATGTCACTGATGTCCCTGTGATGTCACTGGTGTCCCTTTGATGTCGCTGCTGTCCCCAGGGGTGTCATCAGTGTCCCCAGTGATGTCACTTCTGTCTCTTCGATGACACCACTGTCCCCAGTGATGCCACTAGGCCATTGATGATGTCACCAGGTCCTGTAATGTCACCAGTGTCCTTGTGATGTCACCACTGTCCCCTGTGATGTCACCTGTCCCCTGTGGTGTCACCAACATCTCCAGTGATGTCACCTATGTCCACTGTGATGTCTTTAGTGTCCCCAGTTATGTCACCACATTCCCTGTGATGTCATTGATTTTCCAAGTGATGTCACAGCTAACCCTTTGATGTCACTGCTCTCCCTGTGATGTCACCAGACACCTGTGATGTCACTGGTCACCAATGATGTCCCTGCTGTCTCTGTGATGTCACCACTGTCCCCTGTGATGTCACCATTGTCCTTGATGATATCACTGCTGTCTCTGTGATGTCACCCCTTGCCTTGTGAAGTCACCAATGTTGGCTGTGATGTCACAGATGTCCCTGTTAATGTCACTGCTGTCTCTGTGATGTCACCACTGTGCTGAGCCGTGGCACCATGTCCCAGTGAGTTCACCGATGTCCCTGTGACATCACGGCTGTCCCTTTGTTGTCAACAGTCCCCTGTGACGTCACTGGTCCCAATGAGGTCATTGCAGTCTCTGTGATGTCACCACTGTCCTTTGTGGTGTCACCAATGCTTCTGATGATGTCGCCGGTGTCTCTGTAATGTCACCCTTGTCCTTGTAAAGTCACCAATGTCCCCATTGATGTCACCAATGTCACTGTGATATCACAACTGTCCCTTTTTTTTCACCAGTTCCCTCTGATGTCACTGGTCCCCAGTAATGTCATGGATGTCCCTGTGATGTCCCTAGTGTCATCAGTGATATCACTGATGTCTCTGTGATGTCACACCTGGCCTTATGCAGTCACTGATGTCCCCTGTGATGTCCCCAGTGTCCCTGTGCCATCATGGCTTTCCTATTATTGTCGCCAGTGCCTTGTGATGTCACCAGTGTCCCTGATGATGTCACTGATGTCTCTGTGATGTCACCCCTGTCCTTGTGAAGTCACCGATGTCCCCTCTGATATCACTGATTTCCCTATGACTCATGGTTGTTCCTTTTTTGTCACCAGTCCCCTGTGATGTCACTGTTCCTCAGTGGTGTAACCTCTGTCCCTGTGATGTCACCACTGTCCCCAGTGACTTCATCAATGTCCCTGATGATGTCACTTGTGTCTCTATAATGTCAGTCCTGTGCTTGTCCCTGTGACATCACGGCTGTCCCTTTGTTGTCACCAGTCCCCTGTGATGTCACTGGTCCCCAGTGATGTCACCCATCTCCCTTTGATGTCACCACTGTCCCCTGTGGTGTTGGCAATGACCCTGATGATGTCACTGGTGTCACTGTGATTTCACCCTTGTCCTTGTGAAGTCACTGAAGTCCCCTGTGATGTCACTCATAGCCCTGTGACATCACAGCTGTCCCTTTGTTGTCAACAGTCCCCTGTGATGTCACTGCTGTCTCTGTGATGTCACTAACATCCCCAGTGGTGGCACCATGTCCCTGTGAGGTCACCGATGTCCCTGTGATGTCACGAGTTGCCTTTGACTTCACTGATATCCTTGTGACATCATGGGTGTCCCTTTGTTTTCACCAGTCCCCTATTGTTGTGGTCTTGCCCACCAGCCAGCCCCTGGGGCTGAGGATGGTTTTGTCCAGGTGAATTTCCATAGAAAAAAGCCAATCAAAACTTTAGTAACGCCTTTGCTAATTACATATTTAAGAAAACAGAAGAGAAGGTTGGTGGTGCAGTTGAAATTAGTAGCAGTTGAAATTGGTGGCAGTTGAAATTAGGGAGCCATGTAGGGAGAGAGAGGCAGGCCCCAGGTGGGGGCCAGGCCTCCCTCCTCCCCCGGCCCTGGGCCAGGGGCAGGTGTGGCACTGAAGCCCCTTCTCTCTTGTAAGAGAGTAAAGGAAAAAAAACTTTAAAGGACTGACTGCTTGGACGAAAAAACGCTGCAGAAAAAATTCCAGCAGAGAGATAACGAAGTGTCCAAGGTCAAAGCCAGCAGCTGGAGGAGAGAGAAGTTCAAAGAGGGGGGCTGTTTCTCCCCCCTTTCACTCTCTCTCTTCAGCAGGGAAAAGACTGAAAAATAAATCCCTGCTACCTTTGGAAGATTGTTGGGGTGAGGAGACCCCCATGTGGCTCACAGAGGAGCTTGTGGATGTACCAGGAAGCCGAGACTTCATGAGAAGGACTGAAATGAGGCAGAGTCCTGTT
>NW_020959111.1:0-1602 GCF_003031625.1 Empidonax traillii | reverse complement strand
GGGGTTCTAGGATTTTATAATAAGGTCCATCCAATCCCAGGTTTATGCAGCCCTGGTTCTGCCCCATTCTGCCCCCTGACACACCCCTTCAGGAACTGGGTTTGGTGTCTTTGGGACCCCTTCTTCCTCATCTTCATCTTCTTCACAGCACACACAATACTGGGAGTTCCTAAAGAGTTCTGCCTAGAATGTCACTGTGTCTGGGTGATATCTTCTGGTCCAGGCCTTGGGATGTTTTTCTACAATTCTACCTTGAAGAGAAGACTAAAAATGGAGTTTAGAGGGATTGATATGGAATGGGGTAGTAGGGTTGGGTATGTGTAACTATTCTGTGAAGGGTAAGGGATATAATACAGCTACATTAAAATATATTCACTACACAACTAGTTCTAAAATCTACAAAAGTTAAAAAAAAAAAACAAAAAGATCTGAGATATCAGTGTGAATTGACTGTGATGTGAGTGTTGTTATTGTGAATCTATAATTCAGTCTCTGTTCATTTGTAGTAAATGCTATTGATTCCCTTGATAACTGTTAAGTTGGTCAATTACTAAATGCTACTAATCTTATTTGGAGATCTTTGCATCCAAACCCTTTGCACCCTGACCCTCTTGAATCCCAAGGCTCTGTGTAAATCATTCCCTTTCATAAAAAAAAAAAAAAAAAAAAAAAAAAAAAAAAAAAAAGAAAAAAGCGCTATTATTTGGGAGCTGCTTTTGAAATTTTCCTCCTATGAAACAACTCCAATTAGTTATTGAAGACATTAAGACATCAAGAGAATGAAAAAAAAAAAAAAAGAAAAAAAATTTGTTTGTTTGTAATTTAATGAGCCCCACAGTGTGTTTCGAGACAAGTCCATCATCCTGAGGTACTGAGAGAAGATTGAAGAAGCTGCTCAAGAAGTCAGAAGCCAAACCCCAGATCCTGATGTGTCCACACATCTCTGCCTGGTGTGGGTGTGAACTGACTGTGATGTGAGTGTTGTTATTGGGAATCTATAATTCAGTCCCTGTTCAATTGTAGTAAATGCTACTGAATCCCTGTGAAAAGGGAATGTTGAAAATGTTGAAAGCTGGTCAATGATTAGGTGCTACTAATCTCTTATGCTCCCTTTACTTTGTGTCCAAATCCTTTGCACCCTGACCCTTTTGCATCCCAAGGCTCTGTAGAAATCCTTCCCTGACATAGAAAAATTATATTTTTGTGACTTGCACTTTAAAATCTTCCTCATTAGCTAAACTACATAGCAACTCCAATTAGTCGTTGAAGAATTGAAAACATCAAGATAATTAAAGGAAAGAAAATAATTTGTTTTTCTGTATTTTAATGAGCCCCACAGCGTGTTTAGGGATTAGTCCATAATCCTGAAGTACTGAGAGAAGATTGAAGGTACTGATTGAAGAAGGTGTAGAAGTCAGAAGCCAAACTCCCAGTCCCTTGAAGCCTTGCTGGGCCCCACTGAGGGCAGGCACTGACAAAGCCTCCCCAGGGACTCCTGAGAGCAGATCCTTGCAGGCCAGGAGTGCAGGCAGACAAAGGAAAGTGTCTTGTGGTGGCCTGAGGGGCAGAGGCAGCTGCCAGAGCCAAGGGCACAAAGGCCTG
>NW_020959110.1:8576-10560 GCF_003031625.1 Empidonax traillii | reverse complement strand
CTCCCCGCTGCCTTCCTGCGCCGGGGAGCCCTTCAAAACGGCCTCTCCCACCAGGCTCTGCCGGGGGGATTTGTCCTCCGTGCTCTCCGTCCTCAGCTCGGGGCCTGGGGCAGGAAGGAAGAAGGACAGGCAGGGGATTTGCCTCCGGCCCAGAGGGAAGGCCAAGCACATCCCCCCCAAATTTGGCCCCCACAGGTACTACAAGACAGGGCCAAAGGGGCACTGACTTCCTCCTCACCTGCCTGGGGGGCCCGTGGCCTTTTCGTCTTCCTCAAAGTCTCCGCCTCCATCTGCCCAAGCTTTGGGAAGGACAAATCCTGCTGGGGGGAAACAAGGGCTGAGCACGTTGGTTTGGGGGTTCCTCCTGCCCAAGTCCATCTCTAGAACTCACCGGGCATCCTGGGACCATAAAAACCTCGAAAACACCAAGATTCAGCCCAAAAAAAACCCAGTCAGGAGCTCCTCCTCTCTTGTCTCTCCACTTTGGGATTCTGCAGGTCCCCCCTGTCCGGGCTGCTGGGAGTCCCGTGTGTATTTGGGGTCTCCCCTCTATGGGCTCCCTGCCCTCTCCAGGCTGCTGGGGGTCCCAGGAATCCAAGGCTCCCCCATCTCCCAACTTCAGGGTTCTGGGGGACCTCCCTATCCAGGGTCCCCCCACTTAGGGATACCAGGGGTTGGGAGGGTCACAGGGGTCTCTTCTCCCTTTGACTCTGATTGGGGGTTCTGGGCCCCCAGGGTTTCCCCCTCTCTGGATTCCCCTCCCTCCCACCAGGCTGATGGGGGTCCTGGGGCTCCCCCCTTTCCAGGTTTTCCCCTCTCTGGACCCCTCAGGGTCCTTCAACTGCCCCCAGGAAGGGCAAAAGAACAGGAAAAGAGGCAAAAGGGGTGGCTGGAGATCAAAACTGGGCACTTCCACCCCTTTGGGCTCCTCTCAGGAGCCTGGAGATCTTGGAGGGGGGAATGCAGAGATGGATAATGGGGGGTCCCCAGGGATTTTGGGGGCAGCAGGGGGGGCTGTGGGAGCCCCTTGCTGGGGGGTCAGGCTGGAGACCCCCCGGTGCTCCCGGGACCCCGGGCTGGAGAGTTGTCACCACCTTCTGCTGCCTGGGGGGGCTCTGGGGGGACCTCGGCTCCCCTTGGGGCTCTTCTGCAGCCACAGAACCTGCAGGGACCTCCCCTGGGTGGGGCCTCCAGGGGTTCCAGGAGCTTTGGGCTCATCCTGGGAGCCACTGGGACACACTGGGATCATCCTGGGAGCCACTGGGCCACACTGGGATCATCCTGAGATCAGACTGGGAACCACTGGGACACACTGGGATCATCCTGAGATCGTACTGGGACACACTGGGATCATCCTGAGATCGTACTGGGACACACTGGGATCATCCTGAGATTGGACTGGGACACACTGGGATCATCCTGAGATTGGACTGGGACACATGGGGATCATCCTGAGATTGGACTGGGACACATGGGGATCATCCTGAGATTGGACTGGGAACCACTGGACCACACTGGGATCATCCTGAGATCGTTCTGAGAGAGACTGGGACACACTGGGATCATGCTGGGAGTGTCTGTAACCATACTGGGGGTGACTGGGACCACGCTGGGAGAAAACTGGGACTATGCTGGGAGAGACTGGGGTCATACTGGGACTGCTTGGGACCAGACTAGGAGCACCTGGATGCAACTGGGATCCCAGTGGGAGGAACAGGGAGACACTGGAACCATGCTGGGGGCAACTGGGGTCATACTGGGATCACACTGGGAGCAGCTGGGGGAGACTGGGATCATCACAGTGAGGGGGACTGGGATCATACTGGGAGTGACAAGGAGCAGGCTGGGGGCACTGGGACCACAACTGGGGAAACTGGAACCACACCTTGAGGCTACTGGGAGCAACTCAGAGAAACCGGGATCATGCTGGAAGCAACTGGGAGTAACTGGGAAGGACTGGGTGCATCCTGCAGCCACCTGGGCC
>NW_020959110.1:0-1068 GCF_003031625.1 Empidonax traillii | reverse complement strand
TCGGAAGAGGTGAACAGAGAACAGTTGCACGCGGATGTTGTCCTGATGGAAAGGAAGAAGAAAAGACCTGAGAACTGGCTGCTCCAGGCTCACCTGGGGCACAGGTCTGCAAATGCACAGGCCACAGTTTCCCAACAGCACCCAGTGCCTGTGGTGGGGGGCACAGAGACTTACGTAGCCAAAGAGTGTTGGGAGCACCTCAGCCAGCTGCAGGGCAGTGGGGATGGAGATTAGGATGGCTCTGTTCTGAACTTCATTGATGAATATAGAGAGGGCCATCTCAATCAGCTCTCTGTCTTCATCCCACAGAACGTCCATCAGGCTTTCTGTCAGGGTCCACACGTCGTCAGCCTGTGAGGAACACAAGGCTGTGCTGTGAAGCCATGAACGGCTACAGAGCCAACCCTGCTCGGGCAGGGCAGCCCCAGGTGCTGCTGTGGGGCTTGGAGACCAAAGGCCTGTCCTGAGGTACTGGGGCAGCTGAACAGGGAGGCAGCAGAGCTGGGAGCAGCTGCCACAGCTCCCAAAGCGACTGCGTTGCCCAGCCCCAGGATTCCAGCATGGCTTCAGCCAACTGCCCCCTCCTCACTATCACAGGATCCTTGCTGAGCACCACGAGGCCTCTGAGTGCCAGGCGACGCCTCTCTGGGCACTCGCTCTGGAGGTGCCTTGCAAGGATCTCCAGGAAGCTCTCACTCCACTCGGTCATGTCCAGGCAGTCGAGGACCTGAAAGGCACGCAGCAGTGACGGGGTGCCCAGCCGGCAGGAGCCCGGACCCGCACAGGGCTGTGCCCAGGCAGCAGCACAGGGCACGGCACCGTCCCGGGCAGCTGCAGCTGCCAGAGGGCTGAGAGGTGGAGGCAGCTCGGCCAGGCAGTGCTCGCCAGCAGGCTCACCTCCACAAGGAAGGCCATGGCGGGAAGCTCCCAGTGGGGCTTCTCCCTGCTCAGCAGCTCCAGCAGGCAGGGGGCAATCCAGGAATTCAAGGGGCTCGAGGCACGGCGCATCTCCCTGGCAGGGGGAAACAGGCACCGTCAACCCTGAGCTGGGTGGGCAAACCTCTGCCG
>NW_020959109.1:9187-10565 GCF_003031625.1 Empidonax traillii | reverse complement strand
ACATTTGTCACGTGGCGGCAAGCAGGGATCTCACAGTGCCACTTGGTGGCGGGCACAGGACATTACAAGTCCTGCACCTCCAGTGATCCAACAGCGCCGCCTGGTGGCTGTTGTAGGACATTACAAACTCTGCGTCTCCAGTGACCCAACGGCACCTCCTATTGACTGTGGTTGGAATTGCACCAAAGGGCGCAAATTTGAACCGTTTATTTTTCCTTTTGCCTCTATATCGGTTTGTTTTTTTGAAGGAGATTATTTGTGGGTATAGGAGTGTTGTTTGGTTGTTTTACTTGGGGGTTTTTTGTGTGTTTCTGTTAGTACACACATACCTTTTAATAAAGGAAGGTTAGTTTTCCTTTTCCATAATTTGTTTTTCCTTCAATCGGAGCCTCTTAATTTCAGATTTAAAATTGCGTAGAGGGAGGACTTTGGGTCTTTTAGCCCTCAGTTCTTGATTTAAGACAGGAAACGTCGCTCCAGTGTCGATTAAAAAGTCCAATTTTTCCTCTTCTTCCCCAGCTCAATTTTTACCAGCAGATCTGCTAGGGATGAACCAGCCAGTCCCTTTCATTCAGTATTCTGGTGAGCTGTGACAACCCCTCCTGAGTTTCTGTTTGCCAATTTAGGACAATCTCCCTTCCAATGTCCCTCCTGCATGCAATAGGTACAATGATTTTGTCCCACTCTTGTTTGTTGGAATGGTGAGCCCCCTCTCCCTCGTATTGCCTGCCCTCTGCCATGACCCTTAATATTTGAATTCTAAGTTAAAGCAGCAGTCACAACCTTTGTAAACTTTCTATCTTCTCTTTTCTCCCTGTTGTTCTACATTTTCCAGGCTTCATTCACTAACATCTCTAAATCTTGATTAGCAGGGTGATCTATTTTCTGGAACCTTTTTCTCATATTAGGGTTACTTTGTCCCATTAGCAACCCCACCAGTTGTTGTTTACCTGTCTCTGATGATGGATCCAGGGTAGAGTATTTTCTCATGGCAGCTCTAAGTCTGTCTAAGAATGCCCTGGGGGGTGTCATCACATCTTTGCCTTACATCATACAAGGCAGCCCAATTCACTGCTTTGGGTGCAGGGCTTCACAGTCCCACCTGGACCAATCTTCTATACTGATCCAGTAATGGTCTAGGTTGGGTCCCAGTTAGGTTTTCATACTGGAAAAATTTCATCTATGACTCCTCTTAAAACATTTGTTGCAATCTGCCCTTCCACATGATTCCTTGCTGTTTTTATTACGAGGTCTTTTTCTGTTTCTGTCAACTCGGAGAGTATCAAATCTATGTCTGACCAATCAATGTCCTGATTTTTCACAATTAATTCAAATCTCTCAGCCACCTTCTCAGGATTTTCCCTAAACAGTTTTGCTT
>NW_020959109.1:0-2002 GCF_003031625.1 Empidonax traillii | reverse complement strand
CAAGGACAAGGAGACACAGGACAGAAAGAGCAGCAGAGAGGTGTTCTCAGAATGAAGGAGCTTTTTGGACCTGTGGAGCTGCTCTAGGGGATGAACAAATTGGGTGAACTTTTGTGGGGATGAGGCTCAGAGGAGAGACTGGTTTGGGTGACACTGTAGAGTGAGACAAGGAGCCCATTCAAGTTGGCTTTGATAACCCTGCAATTCACTGGAAAGGCACCATGACAGTATGCAAAGAGTCCAGGAGGTTCCTACAGGGTCTTGTGCAGACACACCTTGGGACACAGGCCTTTAGAGCACAGCTGCCAGGCTGGTCGACAGCAGGGAGGCTCCTCTGCATCTGCTGCTCTCAAAGAGGAAGAGCTGGGCATGGGTGTGGAAAGCAGTGCCAGCCTGGGCTGTGGTGCCCATGGAATGGGAGGTCTCACTTCCCAAGGGGAAGGGCAATTGAAGAGAGCAGAGACTGGAGTTGAGAGGAGCAGACTTTGGCCGAGTCTCGTGATTTGGAGTGGGGGACCCACCCGTGTGAGAAACACAGAAGGGCAGCAGAGCTCAGTCCAGCTGCTCTGCAAGGGCAGTGTGTGGCAGGTCCCAGACTGTGCACACCAACACTCAGGGAAAGAAGCAGAGCTGAGAAGGGGATGAAGGGCAGATCCCAGAGGGTCAGAATCAGTGGCACAGGCTCTGGCTGGAGGCCTCCCTCTCATCAGGGGTGTCCCCCAGGGTCCCATTCTGGGCCCAGTGGAGTTTAACTTGGCCATCAATGGCTTGGATGAGGGGGTCAGGGCTTCCTCAGGAAGTTCACAGATGACACAAAGCTGGAGGAGTGGTCGATACCCCAGAGGACTCTGCAGCCCTTCAGGGTGCAGAGATGGGCAGAGAAGAACCTTCTCTCAGTTTGTTGGTGAGCAGGATGCCATAAGGACTGGAATACCCCAAGCTGTCCCACCCATGTCCCCTCTGAAACACTTGCCCAGCCCCAGTCCGTTGGGTGGGGGGGTTGCAGAGACGCTTCCTGCGGGGCCAGCACTGCCCAGGGACAGCCAAAGCTTTGGGCTGGGACCAACAGCGCTGCAGCCACGAGCACCAAGCCCAGCAGGACAGGGGCTGCTCTGGGCACAGGGAACAGCATCCCAGCCACAGCAGGGCAGTGCTGCTCAGGGGGCTCTTCCAGCCTCTGCTATTCTACAGTTCAGTGAATCTTTTCCTTGGATAGCTCTTGGAAGACAGAATAGACAGAGGCAGAAGTAGAGCTATCAAATGCACCAGTACAAACACAGCAGTTTGTCTGAGGAACATCTCTCTACTGAAATCATGGAAATTTACTGGACAAATCTGAGGAAACAAATTTATATGTCTATGGTCGCATCATTTACTGGAGCACAAGAAGGGTGATGGTTGGGTACAGTATCAAGGGGTCAGTTTTGCCTCAGGAACTCATCACCCCATAGGAAGCTGATGGCTGTGAAGGGGCTGTGAGGTCAGTCCTGCCCCTCCAGGGGACAGGCCAACAGCTGGAAGGTGTCTGGGGAAGGGCCTGTAAGGCCCCTTCTCTCTGCAGGAGCTGATGGCTCAGCCCGAGACTCCTGACTGGGCCAGGGACTCTCCAGTTGCCCCTGCAAGAGCCTGGGACAGCCCAGCACAAGGTCCCTTTGGTTCCAAGAGGCCCTTCAGTGTCCCAATGGCCTCTTGATTCTGTGAGGTTCCACCGTGTCCCAGGGCTTCCCTGATTCCATGAGGCCCCGTGTGTCACAGTGCCCACTTGCTTCCATGTGTTTGTGCAGCTGCCCAGGATTCCTTTTGTTCCATGAGACCCCACATGTCACAAAGGCCCTTTGATTCCATGAGACTCCTCAGTGTCACAGTGGCCCCTTGATTCCAGAAGATCCTTAAAAAAGGTCTCAGGCTCCTTTGTTTCCATAAGGCACTACATGACATGCTGGACTCTTGATTCCATGAGTCCCTGAAGGTTCACAAGGACCCCTGGATTTTGTGAGGTTCC
>NW_020959108.1:8353-10571 GCF_003031625.1 Empidonax traillii | reverse complement strand
GCTGAGCCTGGACGGGGACCCCGAGCAGTTCGGGGCCTTCCTGCGCCGCGACTTCCCCTTCACGGCCCGCGACGCCCGCCAGCTCCTGCCCGTCACCGTCAACCTCGACCACTCCATCCGCCACAAGATGGGCCTGCTCAGGGCCCTCGACCGGCTCCGGGCGGCCGCCACGGCCCGCGTGTCCAGGGGGACGCAGTGTGTTCCCCCCACGCAGCCACAGGGAACCCCAAATTAGGGGGTGGGGGGAAAGGGGGGGACCCCCCCAAAATGGGCTCGTGGGGTCCCTGTGAGTTGTTTGTCCCTCCCTCTGAAATATTTTGGGAGGTGCAGTGTCCCCCCCCCACGCAGCCCCAGGGAACCCCAAATTAGGGGGTGGGGGGAAGGGGGGGACACCCAACATGGGCTGGGGGAACTGAGGGGTCCCTCTGACTTTGTGTCCCTCCCCCTGGAATATTTTGGGAGGTGCAGTGTCCCCCCCCCACGCAGCCCCAGGGAACCCCAAATTAGGGGGTGGGGGGAAGGGGGGGACACTCAAAAACAGGCTCAGGGCACTGAGGGGTCCCTCTGACTTTGTGTCCCTCCCCCTGGAATATTTTGGGGCTGTGGCCAGGGGGACGCAGTGTCCCCCCCCCCCCACACAGCCCCAGGGAACCCCAAATTAGGGGGTGGGGGGAAAGGGGGGACCCCCCAAAATGGGCTCGTGGGGTCCCTGCGAGTTGGTGTCCCTCCCCCTGGAATATTTTGGGACTGTGGTCAGGGGGACGCAGTGTCCCCCCCCCCCCACGCAGCCCCAGGGAACCCCAAATTAGGGGGTGGGGGAAAAGGGGGACCCCCCAAAAGGGGCTCGGGGCACTGGGGGGTCCCTGTGAGTTGTTGGCCCCCCCTGGAATGTTTTGGGAGCTGTTTTGGGGGGTGCAGTGTCCCCCCCCCCCGCAGCCCCAGGGAACCCCAAATTAGGGGGTGGGGGGAAGGGGGACCCCCCCAAAATGAGCTCGTGGGGTCCCTGTGAGTTGGTGTCCCTCCCCCTGGAATGTTTTGGGAGCTGTTTTGGGGCTGTGGCCAGGGGGACGCAGTGTCCCCCCCCCCACGCAGCCACAGGGAACCCCAAATTACGGGGTGGGGGGAAAGGGGGACCCCCCAAAATGGGTTTGGGGCACTGGGGGGTCCCCCTGACTTTGTGTCCCTCTACCTGGAATGTTTTGGGGGGTGCAGTGTCCCCCCCCCACGCAGCCGCAGGGAACCCCAAATTAGGGGGTGGGGGGAAAGGGGGGACACCCAAAAACAGGCTCAGGGCACTGAGGGGTCCCTGTGAGTTGTTGGTCCCCTCTGGAATGCTTTGGGAGCTGTTTTGGGTCTGGGGGGTGCAGTGTCCCCCCCCCCACACACAGCCCCAGGGAACCCCAAATTAGGGGGTGGGGGGAAGGGGGGACCCCCCAAAATGGGCTCGTGGGGTCCCTGTGAGTTGTTTGTCCCTCCTCCTAGAATATTCTGGGAGCTGTTTTGGGGCTGTGGCCAGAGGGACGCAGTGTCCCCCCCCCCCCCCGCAGCCCTAGGGAACCCCAAATTAGGGGGTGGGGGGAAAGGGGGGGACACCCCAAAATGGGTTTGGGGCACTGGGGGGTCCCCCTGACTTTGTGTCCCTCTACCTGGAATGTTTTGGGGGGTGCAGTGTCCCCCCCCCACGCAGCCACATGGAACCCCAAATTAGGGGGTGGGGGGAAAGGGGGACCCCCCAAAATGGGCTCGTGGGGTCCCTGTGAGTTGTTGGCCCCCCCTGGAATGTTTTGGGAGCTGTTTTGGGTCTGGGGGGGGTCCAGACCCTCCCATCCACAGGCATCCCCAAATTAGGGGGCAGGGGAAAGGGGGACCCCCCAAAATGGGCTCAGGGCACTGGGGGGTCCCTGTGAGTTGTTGGCCCCCCCTGGAATATTTTGGGAGCTGTTTTGGGGATGGGGATGGGGGGGATTCCTGCCCCTCCCTGTGCTCCCCTGGACTAATTTTTTGGGGGGAGGGGACCCCAGAACCCTCCCCATCACCCTTTGGGGACCCTCCCCCCAAAAATGGGGTCCTTTTAGGGGGGAAATTGGGGGGTCTCCCCCCATCCCAAGTGCCCGGGGTGACCCCAAAAGGTCCCCCCAGCCCCCCCCTCCCCCCAATAAATCGATTTTTCAACCTCCCCCTTCTGATCTCACCTTTTTTTTGGGGGGGAGGGTTTTGG
>NW_020959108.1:0-3968 GCF_003031625.1 Empidonax traillii | reverse complement strand
AAAAAAAAAAAAAAAAGACTTGAAAAAATAAAAACACCAAAAAAAATAAAAAGGGGAAAAAAACCAACAACAACAACAACAACAAAAACAAACCAACGACTTGGAAAAAATAAATAAAAACCCACTTTTGGGGGGGCTTTAGTGAGGAATTCCCGGCCTCTCCCGCTCCCCGCATCCCTGTAGTGTGTGGCCCGTCAGCTCCCGGCGGGAATGAGGCGGGAATGAGGCGGGAATGGAGAAAGGAAAGGGGAAAATCCTTTCCCTGCTCTCTCCTCGCCCTTCCCAAACCCTCGGGAAAGGCCCCGGGGAGGGGTCTCTGTGTGTGTGTGCGCGGGGAGGGGCAGGGCAAGGGAAAAACCGGGATACAATCGCCTTTTCCCAAAGTCCCGGAGCCTCCTTTCCCCCTTTCTTCCCCCCCTTTCCTCCCTTCCCGTGAGGAATTCGCTGGGAATTCCCGTTGTGCGGAGCGGGAAGAGCAGGAGGAGGAGGAGGAGGAGGAGGAGGAGGAGGAGGAAGGGGGGGGCTGGATGATCCCAGAGAAAGCTGGAGGATCCCGGACAGAACCTGCGGGACACACAGGGATCGAGGTTGAGGGAATTCCCGGCATTCCCAGGAGGAATTCCAGGGTTTTTCCCGGCTCCCATCATCCCGCTCACCTTCGGCCTCAGAGCGGCTCCTGGCCCGGATCCCGACTGGCCTCCAGGAGCAGCTCCTCCAGGAGCAGCTCCTCCAGCTCCTGCTCCTTCTTGGAGCAGCTCAGCTCTGGAAAAGGACACGGATATCGCATCATTCCCGGCTCTTCCAGCTTTTCCCGCATCCTTCCCGGCTTTTCCCACCCTGAAAACGGCGGGAATGAGGGGGGGCGGTTTCCAGGAGATCCTTTGGGAGACTCATCATGGGCCGGGATGGAGCCCTGGGGCACCGGGAGGTTGGAATTCGGTTCCAATTCCCTCGGGAAAAGCTCTGGGAGATTCATTTTGGATTCAAAATCCCTCGGGAAAAGTTAAGGGAGGTTTCCTTTGGGTTCCAGTTCCCTCGGGAAAAGCTCTGGGAGATTCATTTTGGATTCAAATTCCCCTCGGGAAAAGTTCAGGGAGGTTTCCTTTGGGTTCCAATTCCCTCAGGAAAAGCTCTGGGAGATTCATTTTGGATTCAAAATCCCTCAGGAAAAGTTAAGGGAGGTTTCCTTTGGGTTCCAGTTCCCTCGGGAAAAGCTCTGGGAGATTAACTTTGGGTTCCTTTAGGGGATCTCAGGGCTCTGATCCCTCAGGAATTGGGGGTCTCACCCCTTCAGGAATTGGGGATCTCAAGGCTCTGATCCCTCAGGAACTGGGGGTCTCACCCCCTCAGGAATTGCATCCCTCAGGAATTGGGGATCTCAGGGCTCAGATCCCTCAGGAACTGTGGATCTCACCCCCTCAGGAATTGCATCCCTCAGGAATTGGGGATCTCAGGGCTCTGATCCCTCAGGAATTGAGGTCTCACCCCCTCAGGAACTGGAGGCCTCTGGGCTTTCAGAACAGGAATTGGGGGTCTAAGGGCTCTGATCCCTCAGGAATTGGGGGTCTCACCCCCTCAGGAATTGGGGGCCTCTGGGCTTTCAGAACAGGAATTGGGGGTCTAAGGGCTCAGATCCCTCAGGAATTGGGGGTCTCACCCCCTCAGGAATTGCATCCCTCAGGAATTGGGGATCTCAGGGTTCTGATCCCTCAGGAATTGGGGGTCTCACTCCCTCAGGAATTGGGGATCTCAGGGCTCTGATCCCTCAGGAATTGGGGGTCTCACCCCCTCAGGAACTGGGGGCCTCTGGGCTTTCAGAACAGGAATTGGGGGTCTAAGGGCTCAGACCCCTCAGGAATTGGGGATCTCTGGGCTTTCAGAACAGGAATTGGGGGTCTCGGGGCTCAGACCCCTCAGGAACTGGGGGGGTTCTCATCCCCTCCCTCCCTCCCTGCCTGCCTGCCCGTCCCCCCTCACCGTGCTGGGCTCCGCAGCTCCCGCCTTTCCCGCCGCCCTCCGAGGGCGCCTCTGGCAGCGCCCGCGCGAAAGCGAAATCCGCCTTGAGCCCGTTGGGCAGGGGAGGGTCCCGGGCGGGGGTCCCGCACCGGGGGCCCTCGGGGACCACCGCCCCGTTCTCCAGGGATGGATCCGGATCCGGGTCGGGTTGGTGGCCCTCAGGAACAGCCCCAGGAACAGCCCCGTTCTCCCGGGATGGATCCGGCTCCGGATCCGGGTCGGGCTGGTGGCCCTCAGGAACGGCCCCAGGAACAGCCCCGTTCTCCCGGGATGGATCCGGCTCCGGATCCGGCTCCGGCGCGGGTTGGTGGCCCTCAGGAATGGCCCCGTTCTCCCGGGATGGATCCGGATCCGGGTCGGGCTGGTGGCCCTCAGGAACGGCCCTGGGAACTGCCCTGTTCTCCCAGGATGGATCCGGCTCCGAGTCGGGCCGGCGGCTCTCAGGAACGGCCCCGTTCTCCCGGGATGGATCCGGGTTGGACCGGCGGCTCTCAGGAACGGCCCCGTTCTCCCGGGATGGATCCGGGTTGGACCGGCAGCCCTCAGGAACGGCCCCGTTCTCCTGGGATGGATCCGGGTCGGGGTTGGACCGGCAGCCCTCAGGAACGGCCCCGTTCTCCCGGGATGGATCCGGGTCGGGGTTGGACCGGCAGCCCTCAGGAACGGCCCTGTTCTCCCGGGATGGCTCCGGGTCGGGGTTGGACCGGCAGCCCTCAGGAACGGCCCTGTTCTCCCGGGATGGCTCCGGGTCGGGGTTGGACCGGCAGCCCTCAGGAACGGCCCCGTTCTCCCGGGATGGATCCGGGTTGGGGTCGGGCCGGTGGCCCTCAGGAACCACCCTGTTCTCCTGGGATGGTTCCAGGTTGGACCCTGACTCGGGCTGCGGCTGCGGCGGGCTCGGTCCGGCGTCTCCTCCGTCGGGCAGGGGCTCCACGCGCGTCACCACGAAGACCTTGTGGCCCCTGCCGGGGCTGGAGACCGAGATCCTCCTCTGCAGGCCCGGGGAGGCCGCGGTGGAGGCCGCGGTGGAGGCCGCGGTCACGGCCGCAGGAGCTTCCCGGGGGGCCGGCGGCGGGCAGGGCCGATCCTGCGGCCGCTCCGGGGGCCGGGGGGGGCCCGAGCCCTCGGGCTCTGCCCCTTCCTCGTCCGTGTCCGAACTGGAGTCCGAAATATCACCCTTGCCCTCCTCAGTGTCCCCGTTCTCCTCGGCCGCCAGGGCCTCCGCCACCTCCTCCTCCTCCTCCTCCTCGTCCTCATCCTCCTCCTTGTCCTCCTCATCCTCCTCCTTGTCCTCCTCCTTGTCTCCATCCCGGTTTTCCGGGCCCGTGACGGTGATCTCGGGCATGGAGGCCGAGGGCTGCAGCTGCTGCTCCTTCTCCTCCTGCTCCTTGGCCAGGATGAAGTTCCTCTTGCAGCCGTTCTGGATCTCGGCCAGCAGCGCCTTCTGCGTCTCGATGAAGCTCTTCACCTGTGGTGAGGGAGAAGAGGAGCCTCTGGAATGTTTGGGAATGGAGAGCCCTGGGGCTTCACAATTCCCTTTTCCATGGGATGGGGGGAAGATTCCCACTCTAATCTCTGAGGAATCTGAGCAAACCCAGCCCTTCCCCCCCAAAAATAACCCCAGGAAAGCTCTGGAGCTGAGGGACGATTCCCCCTCCAGGGACAACTTTGTCCTGCTGGGAGACGATTCCCCCTTGAGGGACAAAGCTGGGAAAGGGGGGTGGGATTCAACAAGACCCCTCCCAAAACAAAACCCAGGAAAGCTCTGGAGCTGAGGGACGATTCCCCCTCCAGGGACAACTTTGTCCTGCTGGGAGACGATTCCCCCTTGAGGGACAAAGCTGGGAGAGAGGGGGGTGGGATTCAACAAGACCCCCTCCCCAAAAAAACAGGGAGAGACAGTCAAAGGGACGATTGGGAGGGGGGGACATGGAGCTCGGGAATGTTTTCCC
>NW_020959107.1:6332-10576 GCF_003031625.1 Empidonax traillii | reverse complement strand
CCCTCCCAGTATGGGACTGGGACCCTCCCAGTATGGGGGGACATCAAACTGGGACCCTCCCAGTATGGGACTGGGACCCTCCCAGTATGGGGGGACATCAAACTGGGACCCTCCCAGTATGGGACTGGGACCCTCCCAGTATGGGACTGGGACCCTCCCAGTATGGGGGGACATCAAACTGGGACCCTCCCAGTATGGGGGGACACTGAACTGGGACAGGGTGACCCCAAACTGGGACAGGGGGACCCCAAACTGGGACAGGGTGACCCCAAACTGGGACAGGGGGATCCCAAACTGGGACTGGGTGACCCCAAAGTGTTCCAGCCCCTCCCCCCTTGTGTCCTCACCTGGCTCTGTCCCCTCCTCTGTCCCCTCCTCTGTCCCCTCCTCCGTCCTGGTGGCGACGCGGCCGCTTCGCCTCCCCCGGCCCCTCCCCCTCCCCGCGCCGCTTGGGGGCGTGGCCGTTGGAGGGGGCGTGGCCGTTGGAGGGGGCGTGGCCTTGGGTGACGTCACTGGCGAGGTGGCGGCCGGAGGTGACCCCGAGGTGGTGGTGGCCCTGGGTGACGTCATTGGTGACCCCGAGGTGGTGGCCCTGGGTGACGTCATTGGTGACCCCGAGGTGATGGCTGGAGGTGACATTGAGGTGGTGGCCCTGGGTGACATTGAGGTGGTGGCCCTGGGTGACGTCATTGGTGACCCCGAGGTGATGACCAGAGGTGACACCGAGGTGGTGGCCTTGGCTGATGTTCCCATGGGTGACACCGAGCTGGTGGCTCTGGGTGACGTCATTGGTGACCCCGAGGTGATGGTGGCCTTGGGTGACGTCATTGGTGACCCTGAGGTGATGACCAGAGGTGACACTGAGGGGGTGGCCCTGGGTGACATCGAGGTGGTGGCTCGGGGTGACGTCACTGGTGACCCCGAGGTGGTGGTCGGAGGTGACACTGAGCTGGTGGCCTTGGCTGATGTTCCCATGGGTGACACCAAGCTGGTGGCCTTGGGTGACGTCATTGGTGACCCCGAGGTGGTGGCCGGAGGTGACCCCAAGGTGATGGCCAGAGGTGACATTGAGGTGGTGGCCCTGGGTGACGTCACTGGTGACCCCGAGGTGGTGGCTGGAGGTGACATTGAGGTGGTGGCCCTGGGTGACGTCATTGTTGACCCTGAGCTGATGGCTCTGGGTGACATCGAGGTGGTGGCCTTGGGTGACATCATTGTTGACCCCAAGGTGGTGGCCAGAGGTGACACCAAGCTGGTGGCTCTGGGTGACGTCATTGGTGACCCCGAGCTGGTGGCTCTGGATGACATTGAGCTGGTGGCCCTGGATGACGTCATTGGTGACTCCCAGGTGATGACGGGAGGTGACATCGAGGTGGTGGCCTTGGATGACGTCATTGTTGACCCTGAGCTGGTGGCTCTGGTTGTCCCCAAGTTGGTGGCCCTGGGTGACATCACTGGTGACCCCGAGGTGGTGGCCGGAGGTGACACTGAGCTGATGGCCCTGGATGACGTCATTGTTGACCCCGAGCTGGTGGCTCTGGGTGACATCGAGGTGGTGGCCCTGGGTGACACCGAGCTGGTGGCCTTGTATGACGTCATTGGTGACCCCAAGGTGATGGTGGGAGGTGACACCGAGCTGGTGGCCCTGGGTGACGTCACTGGTGACCCCCAGGTGGTGGCCCTGGTTGACACCAAGTTGGTGGCTCTGGATGACGTCATTGGCTGTGACCCCGATCTGGTGACTCCGGGTGACGTCATTGGTTGTGACCCCGATCTGGTGGCTCCGGGTGACATCATTGGTGACCCCGAGGTGGTGAACGGAGGTGACCCCGATCTGGTGGCTCTGGATGACGTCATTGGCTGTGACCCCGATCTGGTGGCTCCGGGTGACATCGAGGTGGTGGCCCTGGGTGACCCCGATCTGGTGGCTCTGGATGACGTCATTGGCTGTGACCCCGATCTGGTGGCTCCGGGTGACGTCCCCTCCGTCCCCGGGGTGTCCCCAGGCCCCGTCCTTGCTGTCCCCATCCCTGCTGTCCCCCTCGATGTCCCCTCCGGTGCCCCCCCGCAGCACGAACTCCACGAGCTCGGGGGGCAGCCCCTCGGTGACGGTGACACCCCCGGGGGGGTCGGTGACGGTGACACCCCCGGGGGGGGGGTCGTTGGGGGGTGTCCCCGAGGTGCCACCACCCCCACCCCCCCCGCCCCCCCTGCTGTCGTCGGCCACCCCGTCCAGCTGCCGGATGGGGGGCGGGGCTTGGGGGCGTGGCCCCGCCCTGGTCACCACCCGCCGGGCGTAGCCGTAGTAGAGGCCACGCCCACCCGCTGGCCCCGCCCCCCTCTTGGCATCGTTGTCGTCATCGTCGTCCTCGCTGGTGTCACCCGTCCGGTGGGGGAGGGGCGGTGACCTGGAGAGAGGGGGGGGAGGGGGGGACAGGGAGGTCAGAGGTGACAGTGACCCCTTGGGGTGACAACAGTACAAGGGGTGACATCAACCCATGGGGTGACATCGACAATGGCCTTGGGGGTGACATCGACACGTTGGGGTGACATCGACCCACGGGGTGACGTCAACCTGTTGGTTGACATTGACCCATTGGGAGACAGTGGCCTTGGGGGTGACATCAACCCATGGGGTGACATCGACCCCTTGGGGTGACAACAATCCATGGGGTGACATCAACCAATGGGGTGACAGTGACCTTGGGGGTGACAATGACCCTGGGTGTGACATCAACCCATTGGGTGACAACAATCCATGAGGTGACATCAACCCATGGGGTGACATCAACAATGGCCTTGGGGGTGACATCGACACGTTGAGTGACAACAATCCATTGGGTGACAATGACCCATGGGGTGACGTCAACAGTGGCCTTGGGGGTGACACCGACCCATGGGGTGACAACAATCCATGGGGTGACATCAACCAATGGGGTGACAATGAATGGCCTTGGGGGTGACATCAACCAATGGGGTGACATCAACAATGGCCTTGGGGGTGACACCATTGGGTGACATCGACCCATGGGGTGACACCAACAACGGCCTTGGGGGTGACATCGACACAGTAGGTGACAATGACACACGGGGTGACATCAACCCATGGGGGGACATCAACCAATGGGGTGACATCAACAATGGCCTTGGGGGTGACATCGACCCATGGGGTGACATCGACCCATGGGGTGACAATGAATGGCCTTGGGGGTGACATCAACTCATTGGGGTGACACCAACAGTGACCCCGGGAGTGACACCGACCTTGCCGCGGACTCCCCGTTGAGTGACGTCATCGCGTGGGGTGACATCTCTCCCTTGGGTGACGTCATCGCGCTGGCTGACATCGTCCCATTGAGTGACGTCATGGTGCTAGGTGACGTCACTGCACTGGGTGACGTCATCGCGTTGGGTGATGCGTCCCCGTTGGGTGACATCATGGCGTTGGGTGACGTCATGGCGATGGATGACGTCATGGCGTTGGGTGACGTCATGGCGATGGATGACGCCATCCCGTTGGGTGACGTGTCCCCGTTGGGTGACGTCATGGCGTTGGTTGACATCATGAGGTTGTGTGACGTCATGGCAACGGATGACGTCATCCCGTTGGGTGTTGTGTCCCCGTTGGGTGACATCACGGCATTGGGTGACGTCATCGTGTTGAGTGACGTCATCGTGTTGGGTGACGTCATCGCGTTGAGTGACGTCATCGCGTTGGGTGACGTCATCCCATTGGGCGACGTCACGGTCCTCGGTGATGTCATCACGTTGGGCGCCGCGTCCTCGTTGGGTGACGTCATCATCCCGTTGGGTGACGTCGTCATCCCATTGTGTGACGTCATCGCGTTGGGTGATGGCGGGGGAGGGGCCAGGGGGGGCGGGGACAGGGGACGCCGCCCCCGCCGGGCCGGGGGGAACTCGGGGTCCCCCACGGTCACCACCTGGCGCGGCACCCGCGGGCACCGCCCTGGGGGGGGAGGGGGGGGAAAAACACCCCAAAATCGGACCAGAAATCACAAAGAATCAGCCCAAAATGACCCAAAACCACCCCCAAATCCACCCCCCAAAAATGAACCCAAATCCACCCCAAAAATGACCCCAAATCCAACTCAAAAAATGACCCCAAATCCACCCCCAAAACCACCCCAAAAATGACCCCAAATCCTCCCCAAAAATGACCCCGAATCCCCCCCAAATTGACCCCTAATGTCCCCCAAAAATGACCCCAAATCCACCATAAAATG
>NW_020959107.1:0-1327 GCF_003031625.1 Empidonax traillii | reverse complement strand
TGGGGTGATTTTTGGGGTTTTTGGGGTTCCCGAAGCCGATTTTGGGGTGATTTTGGGTGTTTTTGGGTACCGGGGACGCCGTGGGCGATGGTCCTGTTGTCCTCGGGGTGCGCCCCTGGGGGGGGGTCCCAGGGGTGGATTTGGGGGGTTTTGGGTATTTTGGGGTGATTTTGGGGGTTTTTGGGGTTCCCGAGGCCGATTTTGGGGTGATTTTGGGTGTTTTTGGGTACCGGGGACGCCGTGGGCGATGGTCCTGTTGTCCTCGGGGTGTCCCCCCGGGGGGGGGTCCCAGGGGTGGATTTGGGGGTTTTTAGGGGTCCTGAGGTCATTTTTGGGGTTTTTGGGGTTCCCGAGGCCGATTTTGGGGTGATTTGGGGTGTTTTTGGGTACCGGGGACGCCGTGGGCGATGGTCCTGTTGTCCTCGGGGTGCCCCCCCGGGGGGGTCCCCCCTTTCCCCCCCGGCTGCTGCTCCAGGATGCGGCAGCGGTACCAGCAGCGCCGCCGGGCGTCCCGCGTGCTCCAGTACAGCCGCCAGCACCTGACCAGTACAAACCAGTATGAACCAGTATGAACCAGTACAAACCAGTATAAACCAGTATAGACCAGTATAAACCAGTATAAACCAGTACAGACCAGTATAAACCAGTATGGACCCCTCCCAGTCCCCTCCCAGTCCCCAGTGCTCCAGTACAGCCGCCAGCACCTGACCAGTACAAACCAGTATGAACCAGTATGAACCAGTACAAACCAGTATAAACCAGTATAGACCAGTATAGACCAGTATAAACCAGTACGGGTCAATATAAACCAGTATGGATCCCTCCCAGTGCCCCTCTCAGTCCCCAGTGCTCCAGTACAGCCGCCAGCACCTGCCCAGTACAAACCAGTATAAACCAGTACGAACCGGTACAGACCAGTATAAACCAGTATAGACCAGTACAGACCAGTATGGACCAGTACAGGTCAATATAAACCAGTATGGACCCCTCCCAGTGCCCCTCCCAGTCCCCAGTGCTCCAGTACAGCCGCCAGCACCTGCCCAGTACAAACCAGTATAAACCAGTACGAACCGGTACAGACCAGTACAAACCAGTATAAACCAGTACAGACCAGTATGGACCAGTACGGGTCAATATAAACCAGTATGGACCCCTCCCAGTGCCCCTCCCAGTCCCGCGTGCTCCAGTACAGCCGCCAGCACCTGACCAGTACAAACCAGTATAAACCAGTATGAACCGGTATAAACCAGTATAAACCAGTACAGACCAGTATGGACCAGTATGGACCCCTCCCAGTCCCCTCCCAGTCCCGCGTGCTCCAGTACAG
>NW_020959106.1:7823-10578 GCF_003031625.1 Empidonax traillii | reverse complement strand
GGATAGGATGGGATGGGATGGGATGGATCGAGTCCCAGATCCAGGAGGTGAGGTGGGATAGGGATGAGGGGCTGGAGAGGGAAAGGGCAGGGATGGATGGATCACATCCCAAAAAATGGGACTGGGATGAGGGGTTGGAGAGGGAAAGGGCAGGGCTGGCTGGATCCCAGGCTGGATCCTGGGCTGGATCCCAGGCTCCCAATTCCCGGGATCACAGGGATGCCCCGGGGCTCCCTCCCCTCTCCAGCATTCCCACTGCTCCCTGCCGGGACGTTCCGGCCTTCCCACTCCATCCCTGGGCCGGAATTCCCGCTGGGACCCGGCAGGAGAGCGGGAGCAGCCATTCCCTGCGTGGGAAAACTGCCGTGGGAGCTCGGGAATCTCGCCGGGAATGGCAACAGGGAGACGGGAGTGGGGGGGGAGGGACCCGGATCCGCCTCCATCCCGAACTTTCCCGGCCCCTGGGAGAGAGAGGGGCCTTCCCAGGGGATTCTCGGCTTCTTTTCCTTGGAAAAAAAAGGAATTTCATGCCTAAAAAGTAAAGCCGAGGTGGGATTGGCGAAGGAAATCCTGGAATAGTGGGAATTTTCTGGAGGTTTTTTTGGGGGGAGCCCCACGTTCCTTGGGGGGGCCTTCCCAGCTTTTTTTGGGGGGGGGGCTTTTCCCACCGGGAATGGGGGGAGGGGGGTCAGACTTGGACTGGGGGTTAATTTGGGAGCAGCGGGGATGGAACGGGAAGGGCACGGGAATCTCTGGACACATTCCAAGGGGGATCCCCCGCAGGGAAGGGATCCGGGGGGTGACGTGGGATGGAATGTTGAGGGGGAGTGTGTCCTGGGAGGGGTTGCAGCTTCCCGGGAATTCCCCCCGGGATTTGAGGAAGCTCCCCCAGCTTCCCTCCAGCGCTTCCCCCATTCCCACCCACCATTCCCACCTGGCATTCCCACCCCTCCCCATTCCCAGGATCCCACCTTTCCCAGCGCCACCCGTGGAATGGTGTGTGTGTGGGGGGGTACCCCCACCCATCCCTCCTCTTCCCGCTCTCCCTCCAGGAATTTGGGCACCCCAAACCCCCCTTTGGCGCCGGGATCAGGGAATTCCGGGTGTGGAAAGGCCCCTTTCCAAAGGAGGAGCATTCCCGGGAATCCCGGAGCGCCCCAGGAGCGGGAAGGTGCTTCCCGGGGGTGGGGGTGTGTGGGGGTTGTGGGGCCGCCCCGTGACCTCCCACGGGCGGGCGGGTCCCGCCGCGGCTCTTCCTGCTCCGCTTCCTCCCCGGAGGAGCCGGAGAGGCCCCCCCCGGATCCCGGGATTTTTGGGGGGGAATTCCCCCTTTCCCCCACCCGCGGGGGGGTCTCTCCGTGGAGAATCCCGCGGGCTCCTCCCGGGAAACATTCCCGGCCCATCCCGAGGCCCGCCGGGAGCCGCCGGCAGAGGAATCCCACCTGGATTCCCACCTGGATTCCCCACCTGGATTTGCCGTTCCCGGAAGCGGGAAGAAGGGAAGGAGCGTGTTTTTCCCACCCGCGGGATTCGTTCCCCCCCGGGGCCTGGAGGGCGGGAATTCCACCCTTCCCAGCAAGGTGAGAGAGCCGCTTCCCCACCCTCTGGAAAACTCCTGGAGGCTCGGGAAGAGCCGAGGGAGCGGCTGGAGGGGGTGGCGATCCCTGTTCCCGTTCCCGGACGGGCGGGAGGGCAGGGAATGCTTTCCTTGGATCCACGAGGGGGGACGTGGCGGAGTTGGGGCGCTCGGGAATTCGGGAATACGAGGGCGGATATCGGGAATCTCCCGGGAGTCGATGTTTGCGCGGCGCTGGGAATGTGGGAATGTGGGAATGTCGCGGTTCAGGGGTGAGAGGGAGCGGCCCCGGCGGGCTTTGAGGAATCCAGGAATTCCGGGATTCCCTCGGGATGTGCCGGGAGTCCTGAGGAGCCTTGGGGGGGTTCAGGGGTATCCAGGAATTCCGGGATTCCCTCGGGATGTGCCGGGAATCCTGAGGAGCCTTGGGGGGGTTCAGGGGTATCCAGGAATTCCGGGATTCCCTCGGGATGTGCCGAGCCAGCCCGGGCTGGGTGAACCTGCCTGGAATCCGCAAGGATGATCCCACTGCTGGATCCCTCGGGATAGGGACATCCAGGGAATGCTGGAGCCCAGTTGGGAAGGAGTTGGGAATCTCAAGGTGCCACAGGAGGTGGGAATGTCCCAGGGAGGTGACAGGGACATCCAGGGAATGTCTGACCAGGGATTGGGATGGACTTTGAGCTCTTGGAAGTGCCCCCTGGGGTGGGAATATCCCAAGGGAAGGGAATGTCCCGTGGACATCCAGGGAATGTCTGACCCTTGGCCAGGGATCGGGAAGGACTTTGGGGGGTCTGGGAAGCTTTTTCCTTGGAAAAGTTTTTCCTCCCCAGGGGCAGACGGAGCCGGGAATCTTCCAGGAGAAGCCTGGCTCTGGTGGCAAATCCCGTAGGATACCCGAGGTTCCTCCAGCAGGAGGGGGAAAAGCTGGGATAGCCGGCACAGGGATTGCTACCGCGGGGTTAGAGCTGGATTGTCCCCCTTGGAAAATCCCTCTGGAATGCGTGTGTTTTCCTCAGGGATGGGGTTGGGCGGATGGCAGGGACGGACAGGGATGGACAGGGATGGACACAGATGGAAAGGGAAGGACAGGGATGGAAAGGGAAGGGACAGGGATGGGATGGAAAGGAAAGGACAGCAAAGGAAAGGGAAGGTTTGGGAAGGTTTGGGAAGGTTTGG
>NW_020959106.1:0-1020 GCF_003031625.1 Empidonax traillii | reverse complement strand
GGGAAATGGGGTGCAGGAGGGTTGGGATGCACTGGGAAGTGGGATCCAGGGGAACTTGGATGCAGGAAGGGTTGCGATGCAGGGGGGTGGGAATTAGGGGGGATGGGATGCAGGGGGGGTTGGGATCCAGGGAGCAGTGGGATGCAGGGAGCGATGGGCTGCAGTTCCATGCCCTCCTTACACCCTTCCCCCAGTGTTTTCCCAGTCTGGAAAAGCGGGAATGCTGTCCCGGAGCGGGGAATAACCCGCAGGAGGCAGGACGGGGGGTCCCGGCTGCCGCAGCAGGGCGGGAGGGGAGCCGGGTGGGCACAAACCCGGCGGGATTTGGGGAGCTCCGGGGGATCCCGGGAACGCCTCGGGCTCCTGGGAGCGGAGAGGGTTTTTTGGGATCCCTCGGCAGCGGGATCAGCCCCCCAGCAGCCCCCCCCCCCTCCTTTTCCCGGGGGTTTCATCCTCGGAGCCGGAGTCGCTTCCTGGGCTTTGCCACACCCGCCTTTCCTCTCGTGGGAGAGGGAGCGTCACATCCCAAAATCCCCCCCGAGCCCCCGGCCCGGCTGCTCCAACCCCCTTTGGATTGGGAGAGGCGGGAAGAGCGGGAATACAGCGCGGGGCAGGGCTGGGTTGGGATCACGGACCCCACGGGAGAGTGTTTTTTTGGGGGGGGGAAGGGGGGAGGCAGATCCATCCCATGATCCCAAATCCGGGATCTCCCCGACCTGCTGGGGATGGGGATGAAGTGGTGGATGGGAACTGGGAAAAGGGGATTTGGAAGGGGATAATGGGATGGGAGAGAAGGATGGACACCCCCCACCCCCCACCCCGGCTCTGGCTCCAGGCTGGGAGAGCTGGGAATGGCCAGGCTGGAGAAGGGAAGGATCCAGGGAGAGCTTGGAGCCCCTTCCAGAGCCTGCAGGGGCTCCAGGAGAGCTGGAGAGGGATTTGGGATCAGGGCCTGCAATGACTGGAAGGACACAGGGAATGGCTTCCCACTGGGAAAGGGGAGATTGGGAAGGGATTCCC
>NW_020959105.1:13321-14888 GCF_003031625.1 Empidonax traillii | reverse complement strand
CTATTAAAAACTATGAAAAGGGTTAGAATTCGACACTTTTAGAGTATCATTTAAGAAATAAGATATATATTGAATAACTTATTTTCAAAGCTCTACCTAATCTGCTGGAAATTTCCGCGTTTGTCATCGTGGCTTTCACACAAAGCAATTCCCAAGATCTCAGATGAAGAGATCTCCGATCCTCTCACTGCAACAGAAAAGAAACTTCATCTGAAGAATTTAAATACTTTTCTACAGAGGCTTTCCATTAAAAGGGCGTTTAAGCACAGAAAGAGAAGATTAACACCAATTACTCCGTGCACTTTTGATATGAAGTCAAAAGTGAGATGCCGCATCACCAGAGCCCCGGAGGATGCAAAATATTGCATCATACAGCAATAAATGAATGCAAAACATGTGGAGATACCATATGGTATCTCCGCCAGATAAGGGCAGTACAACACATGCTCATTCTTCTGGTTCGGATAAAAAGAAAAAAAAAAAAAACCACAACAAAACTGGCGATGGGTTTTGGACACAAAAGTAGACTTTTTTTAAGCGGGCAGCGAGCGGTGACCGGGGTGTTTTTGCCACCTTTTTTCCGCCGCGTTCCGGGCACACAATGCCGGGCGACGAGCCCGCGGGGGGCGATGCTTTGTGGCGAGCCGAGCTCGTTGTTCCCCCTCCGCGGTCCCGGCACGCACGGGCCGGGCACAGAATCTTCCAGCAAAACGCTGGAAGTGACTTTTTTTCTCCTTTTCTCCCTCCCCCCCCCCAGCTTCGGCGGGTCCGCGCTATCGGCCGCTCCATCTGCCCGCACTGACTCAGCCGCGGCTCCCGCACCCCGCTCCCGGCGCCGGGCACACGCCCTGCCGCCCTCCCGCTCGCTCTCCCTCCCTCCACCGCCGCCCGCTTTTGTGCGCGGCCGCCCCGCACCGCACGGGGAGCCCTCGGGGGTGTTCACAGAGGGTCCCCCGGGCGGAGGGTCCGCAGAAAGCCGTGAGGGGGACTTGGAGCCCCCCCCCCAGGGTGGGAGAGCGGAGGGCTGAGGGGAGGGAGGGCAGGAGGGAGGGGGGCGGCGGCGCCCAACGGTCGGAGCGCGCGCGCGCTCGGCGCCCACACGGGACCCCCCCCCCCCCCCCCCCCCCCCCCCCCCCCCCCCCCCCCCCCCCCCCCCCCCCCGCCCCACCATCCTCCCCTCCGCTCCTTCCCTTCCCTCGCCCGTACCTTGACGAAGAGCTCGATGACGGGCTCCTTGTCGCTCTCCTTCAGCCCGTTGACCGGCACGGAGAGCGCCATCGCTGCTCCCGCTGCTGCTGCTGCTGCTGCTGCTGCTACTGCCGCTCCTGCAGCCCCCGCCCCGCCTTCACCTCGCCCGCTGCCGCCGCCGCTGCCGCCGCTGCCACAGCCGGGACGGCGACGCCGCTTCGCTCCCCTCGCCCGCCCTGCGCGCGACTGAGCGCGGCCCCGCCCCGCGCCCGGAGCCCGCCGGGGCCGCGCGGGGGTGGGCGGGGCCTCCCCGAGGGGGGGCGGGGCCTCCCTGGGGCAGCGCCGTTGGGGCGGCTGGGCTGAGGGGGCGTGACCTCCT
>NW_020959105.1:5730-10568 GCF_003031625.1 Empidonax traillii | reverse complement strand
TGATGGCAAAGGCAGGAGTTGAGTCCTTTCTCCAGGATAAGGAACACCGAGCCAGCCAAGGGCTGAGCCTTCCTCTCTGCTTCGCCCTCTTCCTCCTCCTCCTCCTCCACCAAAAGTGTTCAAACCCCAGGCTTTTGCAAAGAATTTAAAACCTTTAAAAGCCTCCCCAAAGCCCAGCCCCACCTCCCCACGAAAAGGCAGTGGTTTAGCACAGAGAAACAGCTCTCCCACGGCGCCCGTAAAGGTGGGTGTAGAGCAACAAATTTGAGGTCTGTGAGGCGCTCGGGGCCTTTTTGTGTTTCACCAGCCCCACAAAGGAGCTGCCAGGGCTGTTTTTCCCTCGCCACCGCTGCGTTTCTGCTCTAACAAAAGCTGCTCCCATGCTGTTATCTCGCAGAGCAGCTAATAGCTCATTTGGTTTATACCCCGCTGCACCAGCCTCGGCTCTCGTTTGATACCTTCTCAATTATTTCACTTTTAGATGACATTTGCCTGGTTTTGCAGCTGCCACCTCCCAAACCCCTCACAGTCCCCGTTGAAAGGAAACCCCCAAGGATGCCCAGAACACTCCCTGAAAGCTCTCGATTCTTTCCCAGGTCGGTAATCACCGCTTGTATTATTCTGGGAGGTTTATTCTTTATTTTATTTTCTTTTGAGAACACTTAGGCCTAATTTGTCCAAGCTTTACATAACAAACCACCAGCCCTCCTAACAATCCGTAGGGGAATGAGCATCACCCACCTTGACAGTGCTGGGGAATGAGTCAGGAGAGTTAAGTGACTTCCTCAAAGCTGAATTTGCACCGAGCCAGGGAGTGGGAACGAAGCAATTCTGGCCCCCCACCTGCGCTCAGTGGGTCTCTCCCTCGATATTATTTTATGCTGTGTTGAGGAGGTTCATTTCCATTTGGCAGGGCAGCAAAACAACGTATTATTGTTTCACTTCTCCAGCACTTTTGGCCTTTCCGCTGCGATTTTCCATCTCAAACTTTCCGAGCGCTTTCGAAAGCGGAGGCGTCAGATGTTAAAGATATCAAAGCAGGGGTTCTCCCCGCCCCGGCCCTCGCTGCTCCAGGGGTGGAATTCGCTGCCACATCGACCCTGGGGGCTCAAAAAATGAGATTTTATTTCTAGAGGGAATTTTTCTGGCCCTGGAGGAGCTCAGCTCACGGGTCAGTGGGAGCACAGCGTGAACATCCTGGGGTTTAAGCATAATGGAAGTGCTGTGGGCAGAAAGGTGCTGGGGAAGTTTGGAAAGGCACAGACCATCCCGTGCCAGCTGGAAGTGAGAGCCTGTCCTGACCCCGGGGTTCATCAGAGCTCCTCGCAGCAGTGCTGGATGAGGCTGTGGGAAGAACCTGCCCACGGACACCTATTAAAAGAAAGGCAGGAACGACACGCCCCGGTTTAAAAATACCAGCGCTCCCATTCCAATGCTAATTCGGGATCCCGGGCTGGGATGCTGAGAGCCCTTCCAGCGGAAGGGCAGTGACCTGGTGTGTCCCTGGGGCTCTGCTCAGGTGGTGCCCCCTTAGCAGAGCAACCCCGTGAGCCCCCATTTCCTTCCCTACCGAGCAGGATTCCAGCTCCATCCATCACCTGCCACCTCAGCCACTCTCATTGCTCCCTCCTGTTCTCCTCCCCTGCTCTGAGCGGAGGGTTTGGAGCTGCTGGAAGGTGCGAGCCCGCCAGATTGACAGGCGGTGCGGGGGAAATCAGACTTCTGCTGGTGTCAGACTGTTTGCAGTTTGCTGTAGCTCCCAAGCAGCTGTCCCTGGATGGCTCATTTCCACCCGGGGCGGATGCCAAACTTCATCATCACCCATCGGCTCAGGAGCTGGAGTGAGAGCTGAGGACACACCGCGTTCCTCCGGGCCTGACATCTGCCACGGGTGGGAAAAATCCCGTGGAAAACAGCTCTCTGCTGCGGGTTCAGGCAGGATTACAGGAGCAGAGGACACATCCCATGCCATTATGTGGGAAGTTGACTTCATCCCACAATTTCTGGGTCGCTCCTCTCTCGCACGCTCCAAGTTAACGCCGCTCCAAGCACGGAGGCCGGAGAAGTGAATGTTTCTAGGAAATGTTCATCAAGAACTTTTAATGGCAGTAATTGCAGTCAGAGCCATTTAACAATCAATGTGCTTTCCTTGCCTTTTTTTTTTTTTTTTTTTTTCCCTTTCCCTGGTTCCTGGCATATGGGCCTTACCCCGGGGGAGCTGGACGGTAATTAATGCATTTTGTGGTTAAATGTTTGGACTCGGCATCTCCCGGCGCCCGAGGAGAAGGAGGGAGGTGGACAAAGCAGGCATTGTCTGCAGGTTTGGGTCTGCTGCCTTGGGTCCCCTCCACGGAGGCACCGTGGGGGGCAGGTTTATGGGAATGCTGACTCAAGCAGAGTTTCCCCCTCCGTCCCTCCCTCCTGGAACCCCCCCGGGGAAGTGACTCTTCCTGTCACCTCCCTGTGCTTGGAGGTGACACCCATGGAGGGGCAAAGGGAATTTGGATCCCCAGGGCCACCCAGACAACGGGAGGGACTGAGTGGCCCACTCTGCCCTTGCAGCAGGAGGTTTTTGCCAAGCTCTGCTGGCCTGGCCGGGGATTCTCACTGCCCTACTTTCCAGAGCCAGACACCGGCCTGTTCTCCCCTGGGAGCATCAGCAAATGAAGGTTTTGGCTTCTCCCTTTCGTAAAAAGTGACCTGGAAAGGACCAAGAGGCAGAGTTGGAGCCTCAGCTGCTGGGAAGGGAAGCTGGGAGTTGAGTCTGGGTGTTGGGAAGCCTCCCTGGGCACATCCCCACAGCAGCACTGTGCAGATGCACATGAAATTCCTTCAGGAAAAAAAAACAAATCCAGTGCAGTTCTGCTTTAAAAAGTTATTTGGGGGGATAAAAAAAAAAAAATTAAAAAAAAAAAAGTTTCCTGTTCCTGATTAAAATCTCTATTTCCCCACCTTTATGTATAGAAGTTGCCTGAAAGCAAATAAATAAAGGTATTGGCTGTTTTCTTTTAAGGTTTGTCTGCAGGTGATTCAAACACCTGGACTGATAAGGTGAAAAAACCCTCCACAAGCTGCTTCTCCCAAAATGACAATCCCAGGCTTGCCTGCCTGTGGTTCTTTAAGTGGTTAAATCAGCCACGCTGCCCTGAAGTGCAGCAATCAACCACCACCACCCGAGCTCTCCTGCTGCATTTCCATCCTCTGGAAAGCCTGGAAGCTGCTGGGAGCCCTAATGAACTCGGCCCATTAGATCCTAGCTGGGTTTCGACACCAAGGACTGGCTTCTGTCACGAAGCCTCAGTGCAGGAGACGCTGTTTGATGTGGGGGTTTAATGATCTGCAGGTTCTGTGTGACCCCAGGGCAATGTGGGGGTGCAAAGGCAGAGCAGCCTCCGTGTCCTGGGGGTTCCTCTGTGTGTGCACAGGCAGGGGAAGCAGCAGCTCCTTCCCAGCTTTCATCCCCTGTAAATGGATCTGCAGGGGATCACTCCGGTTACAGGAATGACACTGAGATGCTGCATCTTCTCTCCGGGGTGCAGGGCAACATCAGAGAGAGAAAAAACCAACACAAACCCCCAAATCCAACACCTAAATCTCTCTATCCCCAGACTGGCTCCATCCAAACCCATAGATGTTAGGAAAAAATTTGCCCCTGAGAGGGTGGGCAGGCCCTGGCACAGGTTGGGCACAGGTTGCCCAGAGAAGTTGTGGCTGCCCCATCCCCGGAATTGTCCAAGGATGGGGCTCTGAGCAGCCTGGTCAGGTGGGAGGTGTCCCTGTCCCAGTATAACTGGATGGTCTTCAGCTGAAGATGAGTCCCTGTCACTCTGTCCTGCCCCAGGTAAGGAAAACCTCCCTGCTCTCCTTCTCCTCCCCCTGCCCTGAGCCTCAGAGCTGCTCGTGGCACCGGCTGAACACCCTCCTGCCGTGGGCACAGCAGCCCTTTGTGCTGGTGATGATGTTCCTGCAGCCTCTCCCGTCTTTTCCCCAGGCTCTGGGTGCTCCCAGCACGGAGCCTCCACCATCAGACAAGCACCCACTCAACCCCTCTGCAGATGAGGCAGCTCTGGGAATCACTGAGGGCCCCAAATCACCTCCCTGGGTGCGTTTGCCCCCCGAGGCCTGGCAGGCAGCAAGACACCCATGGCACCTTTATAACTGTCTTGTTATCCCATCAGGACAGCGGGATTATTGCAGCCCTGCAAATAATCCCAGGCATAGCCCATGGAGGAGGGCTCAGGGAGTCATCCCCCAGTGGGAATGTGGAATTTACTCCTGCAGCAACACCAGGCCCTCCCAAGCTGCTGCTGCTGCCCCAGCTCAGCCCTCCACCCTCCACCGAGGGACCTCGTGCACCACAGAGGAGGCATCCCAGTTCCCTGGAGCTTTCCAGGTGGTTCTCTGGGCAAAGTCCACGTCTGAGATGAATTATGTTGCTCACAGGGAACAAAGTGAACACCCCTCCCTGAGCCAACCTGCTCCGTCCTGGTGGCGTAAGCACCGGTGTGACTCAGGCAGGGACACGAGGAATGTGGGGTTTATCTCCCTCCTCTCTGAGTCACAGGGGAAGGAGCCAGATCTTTTTTTTTTTAATTTTTTTTTTTTTTTTCAAAGGACTCAGGAAAGGAAAGGAAAGGAAACACGATGAAGGCAAAGGAGCCAAGATCTCTCAGTTCTGGCAGGATTTAGGAGTTAATCTCTATGATAAAGTTATTTGCATTGCGGCTGCACGTCCAGCCCTCCAAACACGGGCACAGAAACTCCTCCACCTTCTCCAAACCTCACAGCCCGAGGCAGCACGGGAAGGGCTGAGGGAATGACGTCCCAAAGCCCCGGTG
>NW_020959105.1:0-2865 GCF_003031625.1 Empidonax traillii | reverse complement strand
GATTTTAATAAGCTGGAAAGGCGCCAAACCATTTCTGTCTCATTAAAAAAATATCAGCCCGGTGACAAAGGTAGTTTTTTCACATCAGCAGTCAAATCCACTTGCTGAATTAAAATCCAGCTGACGGGGAGACTATCAATTTTTAATGGGAGCTTCCTCCCTCCTGGAAAGGGGAAGCATTGGGGGGGGTGGGGTTATTCATAAAAAGGGATCAGCATTTCTCACAGCGTTCTGCTGGCTTCTGTTTCGTGTGAAGCTTGTAGACAATTCTCTATAAACCCGAGTGAGGGATTACAACCACCCCCTTCCCAGGCAAACACCTTTCCAGGAGCTGCCCAGGCAGCACCTGGAGCCCATCACAGACATTCCCTTCTCCCACCACACGTGCTGGGTCAGGGCAGGGGCACTGCAGAGGCAGCCGAGCTTTGGGAGCTCGGGGACAGCCTGGAGCAGGTCAAGGGTGGGGAGAAATCCCAAAAGGAAGCTCTGGCTGAGCAGATAAGTGATGCACGTGCTTGGAGAGTCCGGCCCCACCGGCTGACCCTTCTCTCCAGGGGCCATCCCCGCGCTGAGTCGGCAGCAGAGCTCCGCTCGCTCCGGCACAGCCACAACAATTTACACAAGCTGCAGCTCTGCCCCTGCGCCCAACACAAAGCCTTTGTGTGGAGGAACCAGCAATTCCCTTCCCCCCCTCAGAGCTGCTTTCCCAAGACAGCCGTTTTCCGTGTTTTCTTTCCAGTGACACGGGAGGATCCCGAGCTTCCCCCGCCGAGGATCCGGAGCGTCGCCCACCCTGCCCGGAGCAGCGGACGTGGCTGTGCAGGGACAGCCCCGCTCCTCTCCCACCGCTGCAAAGAGCAACCTGAGCTCTCCAGTATCTGCTGGACAACGTCCTTCTCCTGTTCTCCAGGGGCACCTGCTGCTCCCTGGACTGATTACCTCACTGCAGCAGCAGAGCTGGCTCCGGGGGGCTGCGTCAGGCGCCGCTGCTTCCATGCCGTGTCCTGCTCCTTCTCCTGCTCGGGACACGCAGCTCCAGCTCCATCCCACGCACAAAGGCCACATTGGTGCCGTGGGTGCCAGGGATCCGTGGGGTGGATCATCCTGCCTTGGTGTGGGGGGAAGGAGGCTCCGGCCCCACATCCCTGCTGTGTTGGATCATCCAGCACACACAGCCCGGCCTGGCTGGGGAAACAGAGGGGGGGAGTTAAAAATGATTCCTGACCCCCATCCTGGGCTGGGCGGCCTCCCCCAGTCCTGGCTCGTGGCCTGAAGGTCAAGTGCTGCCCCACTGGCTCTGGCAGGTGTTCAATACACAATTCCCAAGGGATTGATCCCAAACGAGCAAAACCAGAAACTGCCACAATAGGAACTCTACAGGTGATGATAAAATCACCTTGCACTGAAGGCTCAGTCATCCCCCACTCTGGCAACCCTGACCCGAGGCCCAGCACCGACCCTAGCCCTGCTTTGGGATCCAAGATCCTGCAGTGCTGATTTTTGGGATCAGCCAAACGCTGTGGCACAAACAGGCACGGATGGCACCCCGTGAGTCACCTGCCCTCCAATCCCAGCCTCACTCACCCACCCCGGGGTGTCCAACGCTGTCTCACCCACCCCAGGGGCTGCCCAGGTCCCATTGCAAAATCCTACACTCCCAGCCAAGGAAGAATTCCACAGGATCTTCCCTGCCTGGGAGACAGGCGGGATCCACACAGCATAACCCGTCCGAAAGTCAGGCTGTTGATTAAAGTCTGGAAATACACAACGGCCTGTTCCATTGTGCTCAGCTTTAATCAGCTTTTTATTGTCCTCAAAGAGATATCCAGGTAATTTATTGGAATGAGTAAGGCCTGATCCAGAGGCACAGAATTCCACTGGAACTGTCAGGGCAGGGATTGCTTTGCTGGATACGCTGGTGACACCGACAATGGACTTTGAGCAGACAATTCAAGGGTTTATGGGATGATGCTGTGCTAAATCACAAGTTACCACAGACAGCAGCTGAAACGAAACCCAGTCAAAACACAGCTCCGTGCCCTGCTGAAATCTGCTCCTGCAGGAGCTGCTTTTTTATACCACAGCTCACACGTCTGGAGGTTTGGTGCAGTAAATCAGAGTGCAAGACTGCTCTGGGATGTCTGAGCTGCTCCTCCCAGCCCAGGGCCCTCCCTCCAGCCCTCATTTGGGTCAGACACGGTGGGGCTGAGCACGAGGGAGCCCTGATGAGCCAGGGTTACTGATGAGCCAGGCTTAGTGATGGCTCCCAGCACAGAGCTCTGCCTCACTGCTGGCATTTCTCTCTGACATCACAGCAGCAAGCACAAGGCCCTGTCCAGAGCAGCAGCTGAACAGTTCTGTGTCCTGAGGCAATTCACCACCCAAGTTTCAATGTAAACCCACACAGGACTCCCAGGCCAACTGCCAAAGTCACACAAGTGGAAAAATTTAATAATCCACCACCGAGTTTCTATAAACTTTGAACTCTTGCACACACATACACACACACACACCTGCCATTGTCCCACCTGTTGACACAACAAACACATCTTTCTTTTGTGTGAGCTACAGAGACTGACCTGTCCATGACTCACTCCTCGCTCCTGCAGACTCATTTTCAGTTAAATCATTTAAGCCAACTAAACTTGAGTGGGGCTATTTTTTTATTTTTTTTTTTTTTTTTTTGTGCAGTTAGATGTAATTCCTGGAGCAAGCCCCTCCTCTAAACCCTGTACCTGTCACTTCAGGAAGATGGCCTGGGTCAAAACCCCAACGTTCAGCACATCCACCACAAAAGGAGCCAAGTGAGATCCACGCAGCTCCTGCCCCATCACACCAGGCACCTGCACAGCCACCTTTTCAGCT
>NW_020959104.1:19816-22164 GCF_003031625.1 Empidonax traillii | reverse complement strand
TGGCCCTTAGTGCCATGATATAGATATTGGAGTTGGATCAGGGGTTGGACTCGATGATCTTGGAGGTCTTTTCCAACCCAATCTATTCTATGATTTTATGATTCTGAGGAGCTGTGAGGGACACAGGGCAAAAAGGATGCCCTGAATGATCACCGGAAAGCCATGAGGGTGTGCTGAGGGAGCCGAGACGGGGCAGGGCAGGTTGGTAGCTGCTGTTTCTCTTCTTTGCCGCTTTTCCCGCCCTGCTGAGGGCAGTGGTTTTCTGCCCCTCCCCTCAGCCTCCCTCAGGCGCGAGGTCACGCTCCTGCCGTGATGCCTGAGGCGGGCGCAGGTGAAAGGTGCTTTGAGATGTTAAATGCTTGTGGAGCTGCTCTCGGGCAGATTTCACGCTGTTACACAGGTATTTAAGCGTTAAGCAGTGGCGTCAGAGGGGCAGAGCAGGGTCTTTGGGTGAAGTTCCTGAGGGAAAATGTTTTTGAATTTCTTGATGAGGTAACTCAGAGAGGACAGAGAGTTTCAGAGAACCAAAGATGAGAGAACTTGGAAAGCAAAGCCAGGTGCTGTTTTGAGGAAAAATCTGAGGTAAAGTGTAAGGGACAGACTGAAAATATTCAGAAACTCGGGAAAACCAGAGGTACCTTTTTTTCAAGGGATATTATGGGGAAAAAAAAAAGGAGATAATCCCTAGGGGATTTACATCAGAAGTATCTCAGGAAACACAGTGTATGAACTAAGTATAAAATGTTTCCTCTGACTCCGCAGGAGCCCTTAGAGAAGAAAGCAGAGGAACAGAGTGGGCAAGGACCCTCTGGGCAAAGGGACCTCCCTGGCATCCCCGGGGCAGGGATATTTAAGAGTCCGGCGGGCGCCTTCGGGCTGCCCCGGCCGGCTTAGCGCTGGGCGACCGCCCTGTAATCAGGGCTGGGTCTTTGCGGTGCTTGGCGTCGGCCTTTTGCCGTCGTCGTGCTCCTGAGGCTGCCCGGAGAGAGGTTGAGGCGCCCTGTAAGGAGGGTGAGAGCCCCCATCTCCGCACCCGAGGGGGGGAAACGGAGCTCTCCCGACCCCCAGCCCAGCCCTGTAAGCAGGGCAGGGCTTTTTCCCTTGGCACCTCGGTGCCTGCTGGCGGCCCCTGGCCAGAGCGGGGCCCCTGTAGTCGGGGTGCGTCCCAGCCTCTGCGCCTCGGCCAGCCGCGAAGCCCCTCAGCGCGTCGAGGCCCTTGTGGCCCGTGCGCAGCCCGGGGGCGGGTCTGAGGCTCTCCTCTCCTGCTCGACGGCAGACAGGGCTGGCTCCCCACACGTTGGTGCGCAGAGCTCGCTCCCCCTTCTGGGACGTTCCCTCCCTTTTTGTGTCTTTGTGGGTGTGAGTGCGCGAGCGAGCTTCCCCTTTAGCCCCCGTAGGAAGTAGAGTGCAGTGTAGCTTAGACTTCCCAGGAGGGAAAGAGGGGCTCTGCGCAGCAACCGGGGGCTGCCCTCTAAAGCCGCGGGCGGAGACACGGCCCGGCCTTGCCCCTCGTTCCCCAGGAGGGAGCGAAGCCCCTTAGTGTTGGCGCGGGCACCGCGCCCCGGCCGTAGCCAGGGCCTGGGGTGCGTGCCCGCGCGGCGGGGCCGCCTGTCCTGGCAGGTGCCGGGCCAGCGTGGCACGTCCCCCCCGCCCCCCACCCCGTCCTCGGGGCTGGGGCCCTGTCCCCCCGGCCTTGGGCCGTGAGGCCACCCTTGGGAGTGCCGGGCCTCGGCGGGGGCGGTCCCGTAAGCGGGGCTTTGTGCGTCCCCCCTGCCCGGCGGGCGGTTGGAGGGACCCCCCTGTAATCAGGCGGGTGTCCCGCGGGCTCCCCGGCCTTTCACAGGCGTGGGGCTGGGCGTGTGCCCTCCCTGTCCCCGGGCCTCACTTGGAGGCCTTAGGCCACGAGCTCCGCTGCCTGGCAGCGGAGTCTCCTTGCCCCTGCTGCGGGGGAAGGCCGAGCTCCGTGGCTCCCTGGGTGTGGACCCGCCCGTAAGCGGGCTCTGGGTCTGGGAGCCTTTGTGCTCCCTCAACTGGCAGCCTGTGCGGGGCGACCGCCCCGTTAGCGGGGAGCGGGTCGGGTGCCCCCGAAGCGGAGAGAAGGAGCCTCCGCGGGCCTTTGGGCCCAGGGCCCCCCTGTATGTCGGGGAGTAAGTGCCCTGGAGTCCCGGGCACTTTGCGGTCCAGGCAGCGGCTCCAGCCCCCTGTAATCAGGGCGGCAGCCTCCCTGACCGCTGCTTTGCCTGCCCAGCTGCCTTTGCCCAGAGGGCCCGGCTCCCAGCAGCGGATGGGACCTCGCCGCGCGTCGCCGTGGTGAGTCAAAGTGCCGTTTGGAGGGTTTTTGGGAGGGG
>NW_020959104.1:7681-15938 GCF_003031625.1 Empidonax traillii | reverse complement strand
CAGGGGGAGCATCATCAACATTAATCCTATCAGAGCATTAGTAAGATGGGATAGCAGGAAACTACAGTCAGAGGGAAAAGAGAGCCCTGCCAAAAAGCAGGAACCCCTGCTAGGAACATCCGTGTCTGGATGGCATCGCACAGGGGGAGCAAATGGAAAGATAAAAGGGGATTGGGATTGTCACTCCCCCGAAGGCTCCACTGCCCCAAGCCTCTTGTGGCTGTGTGGGGGAAATGCCGTAGAATGAGGAAGGTGGGAAACCTACTGGCTTTTTGGGATGCTTTCATCCCAAATATTTTTTTTATTATTATTATTTGGAAAATCTGCTTATCAGAGGCAGTGTTTGGTGCAGGTTACTTGGGCTTGGTTTTCATGGATCAAAAGGACATCCATCTTAATAAGCTACTGACGTGTAACTGTGTAGTTGAGGCTCGGAGCCATCTGGGCTAGTGGAAGGTGGCCCTTCGTCTGGTGGGGGTTTGAAATGAGATGGTCTTTAAGGTCCCCTCCACCCCAAACCATTCTGGGATTCAGTAGTTTAAACATCTTTAAAATGTTTGTCTGTACCGTTTCTGGTCTTATCAAATATTTTAATGTAGTTGAGAAGGGAGCGGGGGGGGGGACCCCAAAGTACCACAGGAGCTTTGTTCTGATAGTGCTTGGTCAAGAGCTGATAAGAGAAAGTCTAATTTTGGAGGCTACAACACGTCTCTTAAAGAAATGCAGCTTTTAAAATGTGGTTACTGCTGTTGCTGCTCTTCACAGCTCACTCATGCTTCCTTGGTGTGCTCATGCGGGTGCTGCTCTGGTATCCAATTACACATCTGTAATCAAAGAAAAACACTAATAAATCTTTATTGGGAAAGCATCTTCCCTGGATTTTGCTTGTGCTAATTTGCTTAGATTTAAATGAACAACAATAAATCTCCCCCTGACTAACCATAACTTTAAAGCTGTTTTTCTCTCTGACTTCCCAGCGTGGTCTGCTTTCTGTCTCCCTGATTTTGAAGCTCTTTGGAGGTAGCTCTTGCTTTATTTCAATGGAATTGAGGCAAAGCTTATTTTTGAAAAATAAGAGTTAAAGGAATCCTTGAAGTCTAGTAGCTTTGGGTTTTTCTAATGGGGGGAAAATCGGCAGCTTTCTTCCCAAGCTGGGTGAGACACTCCTTTCTGGAGAGGAAAGCTTTTGCAGCCTCTATTTAAGAAGGATTTTTAATAGCTGTCATCTCCTCCTGTCCACTGCAGCCTACTCCTTTAAATTCCTTGACTGAAAAAGAGCATCACAATTTGGAGTGTGTTACGGTCTCCCTTGCTGGTCCATTAGTGTATTAGCTTAGCTCCATGCATGTTGAATGCCACTAAATGTCACTTGCAAATTTAATGTTGGGAGTGCCGAGATTTGCGGTAATTGAATGTAAAGGCTTATACTTGAATTTGTTCAAATGGCAGATTGAGACAATTGAAATGTGTGTGAGCTGTTGCAAAGCTGCTCTTGCCAGTGAACTCCAGTAGTGCATTTGTGTAGATGCAGGGAGAGACCCTGAGCAGACAGATCGGGGTTTGGTGGGGTTTTACTGTCCCTTTCTATGTTACAGTGTGGGGACAGCTGGCAAAATCCATTATGCTGAAAGTCTTAATGCTTGACGTCTGCTCAGGGTCATTGTTGGCACTAACTTAGCCTTAAATACTTCTGTAAAAATGGCAAAGATTATGGAGCCTTTCAGTTCGATTTAATTCTTCTCCAGCCACAGTTTTAGGAGAAAGGTTAATTGTTTGGATTTTTGTTCTTAATTGTTTGTGGGTCTGACTCCTGGGGTTTTTATTCATGAAATTAGCACCTTTATCACCTGGGGGGTTGGCTTTGGAGGGGTTTTGTTCGGGGTGTTTTTTGTTCGCTTGGGTTTGTTTGGTTTGTTTTGGTTTGTTTCATTTATTTAGAGGACAGTCTGCACAAAACCTCTGGCATTTAACACTTCTTTATTCTTCAACTTCAGCCAAATACCCAAGGATTGAACAGGAGACCCTACTGCTTTTTGAGAGGTAGAATGTTAAAGAAATTACCCTTCATTGGAAAAAGAGTCGTGGCGATTGTTCCTCCGCTTTCCAAGCAATGTAAATCTGTGCCTCCCTAGATAGCACAATACTTTTAAGAAGTTTGTCTTGAAATACTTCCATTAAATCTCTTGATACCACGCTTTGACCTTCTGCCACTGAGCTGGCATTTCAGACAGGCTTCTGGCATGACCTCTCCTGCCATTTGCAAGTAAAAATTTATCAGGCATTGAAAAGTTTGACTCTGCAGTCGAGCACTGTGCCAGGTTGTAAAAGCCCTATTTGTACACAAAATGGATTTTCGCTTGCCAGGAGGCCCAGGGAGCGCTTCGGTAACTGCGGGAACGGCTGGGAATCTACATAGTAATGAAACCTGAAGCCTTCTGGGATTCTGTGATGCCTCGGGGGGGCTGAGCAGAGGTGGGGCGGGGGGTAGATGATGTTCAAAGCACCACTGTGAACAAGGCAGGAACAGAGAGAAAAGGGTGAATGTAGGCACGTGAAGGTCTCTCCTAAATGACTAGACAGAACACGTGGTTCTCTTTCCACGGGTACTTTCGGGATGCCGGGATACACATTTAATGGAGCCGTGGGTTTATGGAGACTCTCAGCGCTGAGAGAAGCTCGTGTTTGCCGAAAGCAGCATTCGGTAATGGGCTGGGGCTTCTCATCTGCTCTCTGTGAAACACTGCAAAAGCCTTTCTTCGAAGTAATGAGCCATTATCTGCAAATTAACAAACTCCTTGTCAGACACCGCCTTTGTTTCTGTGCATGTGCAATTTCCTAGTTCAGTTTTTCTCCCTTTCAAAACGTAAATAGATGGGTTATCAAAGGACGTTTTTAACACAAAAGCAGGGCCCTAGGAACCTTTTATCAGAAGGGGATAATTTGAGTTCTGATAGTTTGTGCAGAGTTTCTTGGGAGAATGCTGGCAGGAAAAGAAGACACAGCCCCATCAAGGCACATGTCCTGTATCCAAGCATTAGGATGTTTTTGAGAGGGAATGCCAGAATTCAGCCATGAATTCACTAAGTATAAGTGGCTATGAGAATACCTGTGGAGACAACAATCCCAGGCAAATTTATGTTACCTCCTGCTCAGAGCAAAACGAACCTCAGAGGAACATCAGGTTTTTCAGGGTTCCCTTGGGTTTTGAAACTCTCCAAGGATGGAAATCTGTTGCTGGAAGAACCTCCTGAGGGCTTTGGGGAGACAGCCCGTCCTGCAAGCCTTCCTCAGTGCCAAGGTGGGATGAGAGTGGAGGAGAGGGAAGAGCCTGAGGTACAGATAATATTTGATACAGGAGCACCAGGATTATGGAATAGAGGGCTGTTACTTGTTCTCTTCTCTGTGCCTGTCCAGCTGAGCTGATGTTTTAATGAACTGCTCCTTAAATATCTTCACTTCTAATGGGTGCTGCTTAACTCATGGTCCATCAGGGCACAAGTGAACTGGCCAGCATCATTTATCACTGCCTAGAGGGAACTTTCCTTGGCCATTTTATCGAGTGGCTGCCAGTCTTTAAAATGCTTTTATGATTCCTCCTGTCAGACTTCTCCTTTGCTGCTATCACCCAGTGTGCTTAAGAGGTTAAAGCAGATTGTTGGCATTAACTTTGTAACCCCCCTCCCATGTTAATAGTGCTCTAATGCTGCCCATTTGCAGTTGGATACGAGGAAATATTTAAAATAATTGTCCACTCTACAGAAATGTTTGTTGGCATCGTCCATTATTGTGTCTTGTGATCAGTGATTTTGTTTCCGCATTCAGGACATCCGTTTAGGTTTTCTGTGGTCTGAAAGCAGACTGTGCATTAGAAGTCCTAGGGAATTGCTGTATTTCTTCACGTGGTTCCTCTGTTGGAGCTGTGTGTTGAAATTCAGCCTGCAGGATGTGATGTCATGCTGCTAAATTAATGACCTGTGTTTATTTGCAGGTTGGATAATAAGCCAGGCCCTTCTGCTCTAAGCCTCCAAAAACCTGTGAAGTGGAGAATGCCTTATCTGTGCTTTGCAGCACGGGTGTTCTGGGGTGTGAGCTTTGCATTCGTGCAGGGAGATCCTGACACCACTGACAGCTCTGGGGACACTGAGCTTTCCACCCTTTCCAAGGTGAAGGTTCCAAAGTCTGGCCTCGTCACGTGTGTGCAAATTAAAAAGCCAGAACAGCTTGTTCATTGTAAAAATCCAAGTCATGTTTTGAGTTTGTTCACGTGATTTCAAGAAAATATAGTTTGTCTAGACTGCTTAATAAATATAATTATAATAAACTATATCTGAACACTTTAAAGCATACATAGGTTTGAAAGGCAATTTTTACACGGTCTGAGAAGGATTCATTTCTCTTGTGACTTGTGCCAGGGTGAAGCCTTTACATCTTTCCTAGGTAGGGTGCTACTGCTTGTCACTGCCATGTGTTTCCAGCTGCCTTGGGCACAGTTGGACACTGTGAAGTCTGTGACACCCCATCCCTGGAAGCGTCCAAGGCCAGGCTGGACAGGGCTTAGAGAAACCTGGGATAGTGGAAGGTGTCCCTGCCCACGGCAGGATGAGCTTTAAGGTGCTTTCCAACCCAAACCATTCCATGATTCTGTGCCCACAGGAGATGAACCCCTTGGTTTCCTGGAGTGAGAGAGACTGGTGTGTCACTCTGAGCTGGTTGTGGTGGCAGAGGGTGGCTTGTGGCCGGCAAAGGCTTCCCACCCTGGGAGCCAGGGGAGGTGTGAACGCCTCAGAGCTCTGATCCCTATCACTAAATCCCTGCTTTAAGGTTCAGAGGCTGCAGATTTTCTTCCCAGGGAAACCAAAGGTTGAGGTACCTCTGTTAAAAGGGAGCTTTCTGGGCTGATTTAATTCACAGCTGTCACAGAGCTGGTTTTCCTCCCTCCACCTTCTCTTAGTCTCCCCGTTTCCAGTGTTGAAGGGTGTTCCTTGGGGTTTTTGAGAGGTGCACTGTGGTTTACCTGGCAGAGAATGACCTTATCAGAAGAGAAATAGGAGCACAGGGAATGTCACTAACAGGCCTCTTCCAGGTCTGTGTCGTGAACAAATACTAATGGCAATATTTGCACCCCTGGAGTGGAGTAACTCCTGCAGGGACTGTGTCAGCTGTGTCAACAAACTTTGCTTGTGACTGATGTGTTGTTGATTTTGATTTCCATTTAAAAACACACCGTGAGAGGCATTTGTGGGACTGCAGAAGATGGGACTGAAGCGGGTGTTGCTTCTGTGAGTAACTCAAGGACTTGCTAGTGGTGAATATCCAGTGCAGTGACAGGATGTCAGTGTGCAGACACCTGGAAATGCTCAGACTTGCTTGTTTCCCAGCCCTTTCCTGAATTAGGACAGTTGGGATAGAGCCCTTTGCAGCCTCAAATGCTTGTGGGGTGTATTCCAATGTAATGCTTCTACAACAGACTATTCCACCTTAGTGCAACTCGCTGCTATCCAGAAGAGCTCAGGTGCCACTGGGTCTCTTTGCATGGGATTGCTGGATTTTGGGATGCTGGAGTGCAGCATGGCTGTGTATGGCTATTGCATCCTTTTGTCTTTGCTCTTCACGTTGCTGACAGTCACTGAAAGAGGCACCACAAACTTCAGCTGGCAGGGAGGAAAAGCCCATTTATTTCCACCAACACTGCAGAGTGAAAAGTGAAGTGTTTGAGGAGCTGAACATGCTGATCTTGCTGTATTTCGAGGCTTAAAAAGGGGTGAAGAATTAAAATAAATAAAAAGAGACATGATTTCTTTAATGGATTCTCTGGTGGCAGTATTTTCCTCTTCTGGTTTTGAGGATTTGTTCCCTTTCCAGGACTGCTCTAAAAACATTTCATTTTTCATAAAGCAGAAGTGAATTACTCCGTGGATGTTTATGTGAAGTGACTTGCTGGGTGCTTAATAACCTACATAATCTATTTGGGCTGTGCTTTTTAGAAACGGAGTGTTCCGAATCAGCCTCTTAGGAGAGACAGATTGTCCTGCACGATTGTCTTGAGCAAAGCACCTTTCTGGTTTTAATTGGTGTTTTTTATTGCTGTGATTTCCATTGGCAGGGTGAGGGCAGCACCGTTCCTCCAGTGCCTCAGAAAAGTGGGAAGAGGAGGAGGAGGGGGGGGGAGCAGGAGGAGGAGGAGGAGGAGGAGGAGGAGCAGAGCTATTCCCTTATCTGGAGACTTTCTTACGTGCTTACAAAGCTGTGCACTTAACTTATTCCTCCAGGGGAAGTACTGCTGTGCAGCAAAGCCATACATTTTTGAAGCACAACATTTAATAGAAGGATTCTCAGCGTGACTTGGCAAATATTCCCAAATTAAGCTTATCGCCTCTGGTGGTACTTCTTGTCCTCAGAGGGAGGAGAGGTTTGTACCAGGTTCAGAAATGCCGCTCAGATCAGCCACTTTGAAATCACCTCTTGGCACAGTCCCTGTGGCCTTTCCGCTGCTCTTCCACGCCTTCCTCGTGTTCATTCCCACCTCCTCAAGGCCCTGTCTTGTCCTGGGAGTCCCAAGCCCTGTATTTGGGAGTTGGTGGGAAGGGAAGGGCAGCTTGGCATGTAGACATTGAGACATTTGCCAGATCAGTCACCTGCTTTGTCTATGCTGCTAAAATACAGGAATATCGCCCTGGCAATCACTGTCAAACTCGGATTCTCCTGTCGTGCTCAGATGCAGTTAATTGCCTAGAACTTTCATGTTGAAGATGAAAACGCTGTAGATAAGTTTGTAACAACTGGCAATTCAGTTTTCGAAGCCTAAACTGAAGGCTGGGTTTTCAAAGTGCTGAAGAAGGAAACAAAACCTGGCTTGGTAAGGTGAGATTCAGAAATTTTGGGGCCTGTGTTGATTTTAATTTTGTATTACAGCTTATACAGTGTTGTTTTGTTTTGTTTTGTTTTTTAATTAATGAAACTGCTTTTGCAAGGTGTGTCAATCCATCTTAAATCCTGTGTAGGCAGACCTACCTGATTGAGGGCAGGATCTGCTCGTGCTTTTGGGACTTGAGATCCCCTTTTTGCAGTTGAGCTGTGCCATCGGGTTGTTTCTCACCCTTCCCTCAGCCTGGCTGTTGAGCAAACCCCCCTCCAATTTGGGGCCTCGAGGGACTGGGGAGATGCTTTGCCACACTTACTGCCCCTTCCTTTAACACTCAAAACGCAGTTGGCAGAGCTGCGAGGGGGAGGAGGGAGGATTTTTTGTACGTGCCTGGATTTTCTCCTCCGCGAGGAGCCAAGATAAAACTAAAAGTGGGGGCATCCCACTTCTGCTCCCACCCAGGCCACGCGTGTCATTGTGCCGTGTCACAGCGTCCTGCTTGCTCTGCAGGACATCAACCTGCACGTTTACATCCAGCAGTGCCGCTGGGATCACACTTTTCCAGCTCTGCTTCTCCCAGCACGCCTGGGATGAGCCTGGAGTCAGGGATGAGCCCCCCGCTGAGGGCAGGGCAGGGCAGGGCAGGGCAGGGCACGGGAGGCAAAGCTGCCTGCAATTCCTGCCGCCCCTCCCTCCTTGCCGCGGGGGTGGTCCCATCCCAGCAGTTCAAGGGAATTAGCAGGAACTTTGGTGAGCTCCGTGACTTTGCAGATGGCTGTTGGAGGGATGGATTCTTGCTCCCAACCCTGAGGTGTGTCTAGTTTTGGAGCCTGTAGTTTGGGGGAGGTGAACCCAGAAACCACTCTGGCACTTGGTTTTCTTCAGGAGAAATTAAGGAATTGCTCATGGCAGTTTGGAGATTAAGGTATCTCAAAGAGAAGAATAAATATTCCTAGAAGAGCCCTTGGGATCTGCTGAGCTGAACTGAGAAGGGCACGTTATCTGCAGTGCAAATACAGGAAAACCTCCAACACAAAGCACACACTGTCAAGTGGGGGGTGAAAGCAGCAGTGGTCTGGAACAACAGGATGTTCCCAGGGATGATGCATTGGAAGCACAGTCCCAGCAGACGCTGCCAGACACACAGAGGCTGGAGCTTGTGGCTGAGGCTGGAAAGGGCTACAAGGAGGACACAACCCCTCAGCAGTGGCAGCAGCAAATTCCCAGGCTGGAGGGAAAACAGAGGGACAAAGGCCGGCAGTGCCCACGGGATGGGCAGGTTTCCCTTCTGCTCCCTGTGGTGCCGCAGCCCGGCAGGAAATCTCCAGGGGGGCAGAAAACCTCAACAGGCAACAAAAGGCAGCAGCGTCTGTCACCCTGACCCTCCTCAAACTC
>NW_020959104.1:4680-7253 GCF_003031625.1 Empidonax traillii | reverse complement strand
TCAGCAGTGGCAGCAGCAAATTCCCAGGCTGGAGGGAAAACAGAGGGACAAAGGCCGGCAGTGCCCACGGGATGGGCAGGTTTCCCTTCTGCTCCCTGTGGTGCCGCAGCCCGGCAGGAAATCTCCAGGGGGGCAGAAAACCTCAACAGGCAACAAAAGGCAGCAGCGTCTGTCGCCCTGACCCTCCTCAAACTCAGCCTGTGGGCCCAAACCTTCCCCCTCCAGGGGAACACCGCCCTTCCCAGCGTCAGTCCAGAACACAGCCCTCACTCTCCCCTTCCGCAGCTCCCAGGCTCACCCCACATTCCACACAAGGGGCCAAAGGCCGCTTGGGCCAGGGCGCTCTCTGTCTCTGTGGGCTCAGGGACTGCAGCCACCAGGGCATTCCAGCATGGACAGCCTGGACCCAGAACAGATCCCTGGGGATTAACAGCGTCCTGGGGATACCTGGAGACAGAAAGCATCAGCCTCTGGGGCTGCCACTTCATTTCCACCACACAGAGCCTGCCAAATTTAGAGATGCAGCTCTCTGACCACAAAACCCAGTTCTGACCCAGCTCTCCTGGGCACCCACACGGACTCCACAAACCCCACAAGAATGAGAATGTTCTGCTGCTTTGACAAACTTCACCTCAGCTTTGCAAATGCCCATCCCTGCAGCTCCCTGCTTTCCAGAGCTCCCATCAGTGCTGGCTCCAGTTCCCTGCAAACCTACCCCAGCCCCAGGCCGTGCCAGGCTGATGAGCAGAAGCCACCAGGCTGGACAAGGAAGAACCCTTGAAGCTGACTGCTGCAGGGAGATCCAGCTACCAATGGAATCCTGGGAACAGCCCCCAAAATCTTCTCTAACCACACCCTGGGCAATGGCTCAGAGTGCCAACAGCTCCAGTGCCAACTTGGTCCCTGCACGAGTCCTTGTCCCAGCCCTGCCACACTGACACCCACGGGGAAAATCCACGGGCACACAGGCCTTGTTTACACAATTCCTCACCAGAGCTGAGGGAATTCAGACACAATCTTGAGAAATAACCTTTGCTGAGAGCACTCATCACTCGAGTCCATCAGGATTCGGAGGCAGTTTGGTAGGCAACAGACCCAAATTCTAATCCTACCTGGAAATTTCCAACACCTTCTCTTAGAAAAATCCTGGACAGGAAATCAGACAACAGACCTCAAAGACTGAACAAGCAATAAGAGAAGGTTTGCCAGGAAGAACAGGAGTTCCTTGTTTTCCTTAACACTCTGGCACTACAGGACCCAATCTTTGCAATCAAGTGACAGTAGAATGTTATTAATTCTTAAACCTCTCCCCCATGGTTCTGTCTCAGAGAACTGGGACAGCCCTGAGCTACTCCCATGTGCCTGCAGAGCTTTGGGGAGGGGCAGGATGATGTCCCACTTCTGCTTGGAAACATTCCAGAGGAGGAAAAGCCACTTCCCTTCTCTCTCTGACCCAGCACCAAAGCAGCCCCACAGGACAACGTGGATTATGGACGGAAGGCCCAAGTCAGTGTGGAAAAAAAAACCAAACTAAACAAGCCAAAGCATCCCAAATAAGGAAATTCTTCACAGATCATAAGCCAGTACCAATAATTTGTCCTCCGCTGAAAATTAATGACTTGGGTTTCTGCTGCTGGGCTGGACATGTCCATGGAGGGTTCAGGGGTCTGGTGGGTTGTTTGTGGCTGATCCTGAGCAGCCCAGGCCAACTCCAACCACCCCCTCCATCCCACACCCGGGGGGAATATTGATATCGTGTGGAAATACTCCCCTTCCCTGCTGCTCCGTCCTTCATTACGCATCCACGGAGCAGGTTTGCTGCACCCTTTGTTCCCAAGCACAGCCCGAATCCCAGCTACTACAGACACAAACTAAACACACCCAAGGCAATGGTTCCATCAGCTTCTGGCATTGTGTGCTCCCCCTTCCCTGGCACGCTCATGTCAACACTCATAGAAATCTCCCGGCACCATCTGCAGGGCCCCGCGGGACCAAGCGGGGCGGGGAAGGGACGGCACGGGAAGGGAGCGGAGCACGGGCCGCGCCGCCATGCCAGGGGGCCTCGCGGCACGACCGGGGCTGCCCGCACCGCTGCCTGCCGCCGCCCACGAGCCTGCCGCCCGTGCCCGGCGCCACCGAGCGCCCCGCCATGTCCCCCCTGCGCCCCGGCCCGTCCCCACAGCGGGAAGCACCGCGGCGAGACTGCGCTGCGAGCGCGGGGGGGCTCGGGGACGGGGTGGAGGTCAGGCAACAGGATAGACGCCTCTGGGAGGTGAAGGGGGTGGGGGGCCTCGCGCCGCCATCTTTGGTGCTGCTCTCGACACATTCCGGTCACGGCAGCGCCGTCCTTGCTGTGGCGCTCTGCGACTGCGGGGCAGGGCGGCGCCGGCCTTAGGGTGGCCTTGGAGGACTGCCGGTCACGGCGGCGCCAGCTTTAGTGGCACCAGTCCGGGTTTTACCGCATTCCGCACTCCGGCAAAAATCCATTCCGGGATTTCCCCCATTCCGTACTCCGGCAAAAATCCAGTCCGGGTTTTCCCCCATTCCGTACTCCGGGAAAAATCCAGTCCGGG
>NW_020959104.1:0-1016 GCF_003031625.1 Empidonax traillii | reverse complement strand
TGCCTCAGTTCTCCTGAAGCTCAACTTTGTAAAACATTCACGAACATAAATTCCTCTGCAATGAGCTGTTGGGTCCCAAATACTCTTGGAGGGAGAGGCAGAAACTCCCACTGCTGCTGGGGCTGAACTGCTTGCAGTGCCCAGGTAGGACTCGGCCCTGATGCCTGAGTGCTCTCCAGTCCCCCACGACGGATCCCAACTGTCAGCCCCTGGCTCCATAACTTGAGCAGAGGGTGTTCCTGCAAGCCCAGCTGCTGTGTCGGTGGTCCTGTGTGCACCTCTTGCCCTGACCTGCTGTGGATGTATTTGTGTTGCAGCTCAATAATGTCCCAATCAAGTGGTGATCGTGCGATTTTGGTGCCAGTTCCTCTCCGTTCCTCTCCCCTCTTCCCCTTGCCCAGCGGCTGCATCACTGACTTGTGCCTAAATGAACTCTTGCCCTGCAGCAGTTCTCTGCTGCTCTCAGAGAGGGTGGAGCTGAGGCCCCTGAGCTAAGGTAAAAAGGATCCATCCGAGCCAGGCCCGTGCTCCCCCCCTGCATTCCCGCAGCATCCCGTGTTTGCAGTTGCCATCACTGCTGGCCATACAGCCTGTTCCTGAACAAACCCCTTTCCTGTTCTCTCTCCGTGCTCCCCTCGCACCTCCCCTCCTGTGCTGCTCCGGGTGCCAAGGCCCCTGTTTTTGAGGGGCACTCCTGCTCTGCTGCCCCCCCCATTCTTCGAAAGCAAGAGCCAGGAGCCCCAAGTGCAGAGAGGGCTGCAGGGAATAAGTCGAAATACCTGCCCTGGGTCTCCCTGCAGTTCTCCTGCCTGTTCTACCCCGGGCTGGAGAGCCCTGCCTGGCCTGTGTTTCTCGGAGGAGAGCGATGTTATTCCATTTGTCTAAAAGATGTGTTCCTGGGCACTCGTTTTCTGACAGGCAGTGCCCTTTTCCCGTTGCCTTTCCCAAGTTTTCCCAAGTGCTGCCCAGCACAGGCCTTGGTGTGCTGAGGCAGTGATTGCCAGGGGGAAGGGGAA
>NW_020959103.1:9558-10587 GCF_003031625.1 Empidonax traillii | reverse complement strand
CGCCGCCGCCGCAGCCCCGGCGGGCGCTGCTGGGGCCGGGGAAAGGCGGCGGGAGCTCCGCGGTCACGTCCCGTCCGGGAGCTCTCCCGGGACAAGGGGAAGGGGGAGCGGCGGCGGAACCTGCGGGGACAGCGGCGTTCTTGGAGACGGGCAGGGCGGGGCCGGGCGGCCAGGGGCCGGGGCCAGCGCGAGTCGGGGGCCGGGGCCAGCGCCATCCCTCGTCGCTTGGCTCTGGGTTTTGGGGTTCTTTTGGGCTCGATTTGGGTGCGGGTTTTGGGGGATTATGCACACTGTCCCGGGTCACAGCCCCGCCCTAGCTCGCTGCACCTTGCTGCGCTCTCCGCACCCCTTGCGCTGCTGCAGGGACATCGCCGGAGGGGCTGCAGGACAGGCTGCACCGGGATGGCCCCGCCCGCTCTGCCAGCCCAGCCCGGCCCGGCCCCTCCGCGCGGCCCCGCCCCTGTTACCTCAGGGGCCGGTAGACCTGGTGTCCGAATACGACGGGGAGACCCGCTCTCTTTTAGGGGGTAGACCTGGTGTCTGCATTTAAAAGACAGACCTGTTCATCTAGTCCAACGGGTACACCTGCTCACACCTGAACTTGTCCCGCCCCTCGTCATCCTCATTGGCCACACCTGAGCCTGGCCCTCATGGGAGGGGACAAAATGGCCGTTGACCCCTCAGGCGGCCGCGTGACTTGGGGGCGCGGCCAGAGGCGGTGCGAGCCGCGGGGCGGGGCCGGCGCGAGCCGCGGGGCGGGGCCGGCGCGAGCCGCGGGGCGGGGCCGGCGCGAGCCGCGAGGCGGGGCCGGCGCGAGGACTGTGAACAGCCGGAAATGACTCCTACACCCATCAAATCATTATTCATTGGAACCCGATTCCCTCATCTCTGTCCTTGTTTTTCTTGGCTGCAAAACCCGATGATCCCCACTGGCTACTCTTTAGGGTGCTTTTCTTCCACACCTCTTTTCTCCCCGCTGAAACCTCCTGACATATTCAGACCTTAGTTGGAGGCCAGCCCCTCGGAGGG
>NW_020959103.1:8116-9537 GCF_003031625.1 Empidonax traillii | reverse complement strand
AATGACTCGTACACCCATCAAATCATTATTCATTGGAACCCGATTCCCTCATCTCTGTCCTTGTTTTTCTTGGCTGCAAAACCCGATGATCCCCACGGGCTACTCTTTAGGGTGCTTTTCTTCCACACCTCCTTTCTCCCCGCTGAAACCTCCTGACATATTCAGACCTTAGTTGGAGGCCAGCCCCTCAGAGGGATTTCCTCTCGTGCCAGGGCTGTGGGATGAAGAAGTAAAGAAAGCACGGCAAGAGTTCCTTCTACCCCCTTCTTTGCAAACACCCTCCCAGTTTGTCCTTGCCAGCTCCATCTCCCCAGCACCTGCACCTGACGCTTTGGCTCTGCTGGGAAAGGGACAGAAAGTGCAGAAGGAAGTTCAGTGCTGTGCAGGGGCTCCCCAGGGAACAGCACTTGGGTGTTTTAGTCCATGGCCTTTTCTGCTGCCCTCCCTCCTGGAGACAGAGCATGACCCGTGCATTGCTCTGTTCCTTGTTTCTCCCACACTCACAGACACAGGTCCTGCTCTTTTGGCCCCACTTTTCTTAGCAGACCCCGCATCATTTTCCAGGCTCCCCAGGAAACTTCTGCAGCTGACCCATTGCTAAATGCAGAGCACAGGACAAAGGAAGGACAAATTTCTCAGCACCTACTACCTACAATTTTTCTTCTCCACACCTTGCTCCCCTTCCCGCCGTCTCTGTAGGTGCCTGCACGAGTCCTTGTCCCAGCCCTGCCAAACTGACACACACACAGGTTTCAAGGCACTCCAGAGCTCAGAAATATGTTCATGCCTTGCCAGGCCACCCCAATACTGTCCCACCCACCTGAGCTGAGCAGGTGAGGCCAAGGTTCCCCTTCCCCCTGGCAATCACTGCCTCAGCACACCAAGGCCCGTGCTGGGCAGCACTTGGGAAAAATTGAGAAAGGCAACGGGAAAAGGGCACTGCCTGTCAGAAAACGAGTGCCCAGGAACACATCTTTTAGACAAATGGAATAACATCACTCTTCTCCAATAAACACAGGCCAGGCAGGGCTCTCCAGCCCAGGGGAGAACAGGCAGGAGAATTGCAGGGAGACACAGGGCAGGTATTTCCACTTATTTCCTGCAGCCCTCTCTGCACTTGGGGCTCCTGGCTCTTGCTTTTGAAAGAATGGGGGGGCAGCAGAGCAGGAGTGTCCCTCAAAAACAGGGGCCTTGGCACCTGGAGCATCACAGGAGGGGAGGTGGGAAGGGAGACATGGAGAGAGAACAGGAAAGGGGTTTGTTCAGGAACAGGCTGTATGTCCAGCAGTGATGGCAACTGCAAACACGGGATGCTGCAGGAATGCAGGGGGGGAGCACGGGCCTGGCTCGGATGGATCCTTCTTACCTTAGCTCAGGGGCCTCAGCTCCACCCTCTCTGAGAGCAGCAGAGAACTGCTGCA
>NW_020959103.1:0-1003 GCF_003031625.1 Empidonax traillii | reverse complement strand
GGGGAAGGAGCAAAGCGGGACCGGGAGCGGGGGTTTGCAGCGGCAGCAGAACGGAACCGGGAGCGGGGACGGGGCGGGGCGTGGGCGGCAGCGGAGCAGGAGCAGGAACGGGAGGGGAGAGGGAGTGGACCGGGAGAGGGGCGAGAGGGGGGAGGGAGCGGAGCGGAGTCCCCGGTGCCGACCCGTGCTCGCTCAGTCCTTACGGCTGTGTCGTGTCCCCCGAACGAAGCCTGCTCGCGCCGGTGCCCGGCGTGGTGGCCGCCATCTTGAGTGCGGGCTGTGACGACTTCCGGTGGGGGCGTCGCCATCTTGTGTTTGGGCCGTGACGACTTCCGGTGAGGGCAGCGCCATCTTGAGTGTGGCCCCTGACGACTTCCGGTGAGGGCAGCGCCATCTTGAGTGTGGGGCGTCCGAGAACTTCCGGTGAGGGCAGCGCCATCTTTTGTCCGGAATCGAAAATGCTCCGGGCTATGGGGGGGGGGGCCTTTTTGTGCCACGGAACTACAAGACTTTCAGGTCCGGAGACCGCCCTCACTTCCTGTCCCCCGTGTTACCGTTACAATGCCGCTCATTCATTTTCTTTGCAAAATGTCTAACCTCAAAACGCCTCTCAGACTTTTCTTTTAAGCCTTCCGTCACCCCTGAATTTTGGGCTTCTGGGATCTGGGCCGGGATTTAAGCCGGGGCTCGTTAATCAGCCCGCGCTGCCCCCCCCAGCCGCGCGCTCGCCGGAGGTCTGGGCGCTCAGTGCTGCCGTCTGCTGGGAAAGCCCCGGAACTGCAGCTCGGCGGCACCGGCACCGCGCACCGCCCGGGGATGAACCGAGCGGGGCTGCCTGGCCACGGAGCGCGGCTACGGGGGACTCGGTGTCCCGGGGGGCTCGGTGTCCCGGCACAGGGGTCAGTGGCCCGGGAGCGGGGGCCCGCCGCAGGGATCTGTGTCCCGCTGGCATTCCCGACAAGGCGGCGGCACCGGCAGCTGCGGGCTCGGGCCACCCGAGCCT
>NW_020959102.1:9215-10588 GCF_003031625.1 Empidonax traillii | reverse complement strand
GCGATTTTCGCCCCACGTCCCGAGAAGGGGAAGACAAAGGGGATGTTTCTGCCTCATCCAAGGAGAAGGGTCAGGTGATATGTCCCCCTGGAGAAGCTCTCTGTCCTCCAGGAGACGAGGAGCTGTGGACGTGTTACCCTGCCAAGCCAAGCCAAGCGCAGGCAATTCCCCACCAGAAGTGGTGCAGACGACTCCAGGGATTGGCACAGGGCAGATTCTTGACGACAGGGACAAACCCACTGGGTGTTACAGGGATGTCTGTAAACCCCATTTTTCGTGGGGGTTGCCAGTGGAGTGGGAAAGGAAAGGAGGAGAACACGGTGAGAGCAGGAGCTGGAGGAGCAGCCCCAGTGCTCCCAGCAAAGCCCAAACAAGCCCAGCCTTGACCTGCCAGCCCCATTTTCCCAGCTCAGGAGCTCTGTCAGAGAGAACAGGCTGGGCTGGGCGATTCTCCCTGGGCACTGGCTGTGCTGGAGCGCTGCCTGGGCTGGCTGAGGGAGGACCTCAGCGGAACAGAGGTTGTGCTGCTGTTCAGCTCTTGCACGTGAGGCTTCAGAGGGAAAAGAAAAGCTCTTTCTTTGCCCTGCTGGCTGCAAGTCCTGCACAAGCCTCCGGCCCTGGGAAACAGGAGAGCTGCAGGGAGCTGGGCCCTCTGCCTTCAGTTTTGCTGAAGGGGGCAGCGGTGACATCCCAGGAGACCAGTGACATCCCAGGGCTCTGGTGACACCACAGGGGACATCCGTGGCATTACGGGGTGTTGTGGTTTTGCCCACCCGCCCATCCCTGGGGCTCAGGATGGTTTTGTCCAGGTAATTTCCGGACAAAAAGGCCAATCAAAAGTCCAGTGATGCCTTTGCAAATTCCATCTTCAAGAAAACAGAAGAGAAGGTTTGTTGGCGCAGTTGAAATTAGGGCAGCAACCATGTAGTGGAGAGGAGTAGCGGGCCTGAGTAGGACCAGACTCCCTCCTCCCCTGGCTTGGGCCGTGGTGGGGGGAGCACGTGTAGCACTGAAGTCCGCCCTATTCTCCTGTAAGAGAGTGAAGAAAAAAAAAAATTTTTAAAAGACGAACTTCTTGGACAGAAACCGCTGTGGAAAAATTCCAGTGAAGAGATAAGGGACCTCCAAGGTCAAAACTAGCAGCTGGAGGGGAGAGAAAAAAAGTTTGAAGGGGGGAGAGCTGATTCTTCCCCCTTTTGCTCTCTCTCTTCAGCAGGGAAAAGACTGAAAAGTAAACCCTGCTACTTGTAAAAGTTTGTTGGAGTAAGGAGACCCCCCATGCGGCTGATAGAGGAGTCTGTGGATGTACCAAAGAGAACCAAGACTTCATGAGAATAACTGAAGTGAGGCAGAGTCCTGGTGGAGATTTGTGA
>NW_020959102.1:0-1950 GCF_003031625.1 Empidonax traillii | reverse complement strand
ACATTCTGCAAGTTAGATACAAATCCCCTTGAAACACAATGGTAGAGGTCATCCATAGGGCTGAGGAAGGTGATGGGGAGAGGAAGATGATCTGGGCAGGGGTTGTTGGCCCCTTGCCCTACAGACGCAATGCACGTCTGTATGCACGCACAGACTGTTGCCATGAGGTGATGAACGGGCGCTTGTTTGGCTGCCTCTCAGGCACCACCTTATACTGCATCCTGGCCCAATGGAGTGTAACGTAGAGCTGATGGAATGGGGTGTCGGCACTGCTGGGTGGAGCGATGCTCATCCTTCCATCCACACTGTGCTGCTCCGCGGGGACACCCGCCAAGCACGGGCACCGACCAGCCCCTGCAGAGCGTGGTAGGCCTGGCCTGTCTGTGCAGGTGAGCACAGTTTGTTGATAGGAAGTGACAGGGAAAGCAAACATTTGATATCCTTTTTCTTGTATCCCTTCAGTTCCCTTTTTACTAGCTAATGCTGTAAGAGAGGCTGTTCGTAGTATTGTATGAATGCCAACTGATAAAGTAGTCTTTTTGTATTCTATTTTAGTTTTTGATTCTCTTTGCTCGGAGTTTTTTTATTCTGACAGCAATAAAAGATTTTTTGTAGGGCTTGAATGACTGTTGTACTTGTTCCAGGTGTGGATTCAAACGAACTAACACAGAAGGGACTGGGAAGAGGTTTCAGAGGGTTCTGGGGGGGTTGGGGGAGACCAGGACAGGGTTTGTGGGGTCCTGGGTGGTCTCTGGGAGGTTTTGGGGGCCCTGACCCCCCCGGCTCCCCCCCAGAGATGCCACAGGACACCGTCCGCAGCAAGATCCTGGTGAGGGTCAGGGACTTCGTGTTGTGTTTTGTCTTCCTGGCGCTGGGGCTGGGCTTCTACCTGCGGGAGAAGGAAAAGGGGGGCCCTGGGGGTCATGTCCCCCCTTTGCACAGAGCTCCTGAGCCGCCGGCGGCCGCAGCCCCTCCCCGTGGCCTCGGGCCCAGCCGGGATCCCCCAGTCCATCTCTACCCGGAGTTTGGGGGGGTGGTGTGTCCCCGCATTGCCTGCAGCAAGTTGCACAGCTGAAAGGGTCCCGGAGCCAAACTCTTCCCTGTATTTATTACCTTGGGGTCTCCTCAGTAGAAAGCACAGCACCACATGGACTATTCTGAGGTGTGCAGGCATTTGGACTTCTGCCTGTCTCACACACACACACAAAGTCAGGTGTAGTACTGCCCTCAGAGAAAACCCACCCAATCTTGCTGCAACTAAAGCCATGGAATTTGTTTCATTGGCATTCCAGATGAGGCTGTGCCTGTGTCCAGAACAGAGGCTCAGAAAAGCATTTCTTAAGTTTCCACTGAAATCTGGTGCGGACATGACCAAGGCACTGGTGGCACTCGGAGTCAACAGTAGTGTTTCCAGTGGCTCTCTGAAGGAACACAAGTGTCCGAGGAAACCAACACAAGTGTCCAAAGAAGTCCCACTACTTCAGCACTGAATGAGCTTCTTCAGGCCACTTTCATTTCCTGTCTAATTTCCATGGAAGGAGGTTTTGGCCTACTTTAATAGGAGTTAATTTCCAAACTGCTTTCTTAATTTCCTGAAGGACATTGACAAGGATCATGGAGTTTGTCACTTGGCCATGCTCCTGTACTTTGGCAGCAGAGGAAAGGAGAGTCCAGGCTACAATCCCAGGGCATCCATTGAAGAAGAGCTTGAAATCAAAACCACCTTCCTATTCCAGGGTTCAAGTCAATGGCCAGCATGTAGTGGAAAAGAAGTTGCCAGTGAATTTGCTGGAAAGCAGGAAAAAATAGAAAAGTACACAGTTACATACAAGTACAGGCAAGTACTATTCTGACTAGACATTTCAGATTCATTTGATGTAGTGACAATAAAAATCGTAAACCCACGGAAGGTTGTGCAAGACAACACAAACTGACCCCACCCAAGCATTA
>NW_020959101.1:8497-10591 GCF_003031625.1 Empidonax traillii | reverse complement strand
CCCAGGAGGAGGAGGAGGAGCAGTGGGATTTCAGCACCATCCAGACCGTGGACCCCTGGGGCACCGAGCTGGGCCGGCGGTTCCGGGGGGGGCTCCGGCGCTGGAACATGACGGTGCAGTGGTGGCTGGCGGCCTACGTGCACAGCAGGGGGCCCAAAAAATACCCCATCCTCAGGTGGGGACACCTGGGAGGGCACTGGGACACACTGGGAGGGCACTGGGAGGGCACTGGGGGCACCACGTGCCCAGCAGGGGGGCGGCACCTGGCTGTAAGTAACGTTTTGGGTGCAGCAAATGGAATTTTGGAGTGCTGTAAATTGAATTTTGAGTCCCATAACTCACTTTTTGGGTGTGTAACTCACCTCTGTCTCCCCAGGAACGCGTGGACCATGCTGGCCTTGGCACGGGGGGCAGCACCGGGGTGTGAATCCCATTTTTGGGGGGCTGTAAATTGAATTTTTGGTCTCTAACTCACGTTTTCTCCCCTCAGGAACGCGTGGACCATGCTGGCCTCGGCGTCCTCACATTTTTGCTGCTGTAAATTGAATTTTCAGTCCCTAATTCACCTGTTTTCCCCTCAGGAACGCGTGGACCATGCTGGCCTTGGCGTACTGGCATGGGGGGCAGCACTTGGGTGTGAATCCCATTTTTGGGGGGCTGTAAATTGAATTTTTGGTCTCTAACTCACGTGTTTTCCCCTCAGGAACGCGTGGACCATGCTGGCCTTGGCGTACTGGCATGGGGGGCAGCACTTGGGTGTGAATCCCATTTTTGGGGGGCTGTAAATTGAATTTTTGGTCTCTAATTCACCTGTTTCCCCACAGGAACGCGTGGACCATGCTGGCCTTGGCACGGGGGGCAGCACCTGGGTGTGAATCCCATTTTTGGGGGGCTGTAAATTGAATTTTTAATGTGTAACTCACATTTTTCCCCACAGGAACGCGTGGACCATGCTGGCCTCGGCGTGCTGGCACGGGCTGCATGGGGGGGCAGCACCTGGGTGTGAATCCCATTTTTGGGGCTGTAAATTGAATTTTCGGTCTCTAACTCACGTTTTTTCCCCACAGGAACGCGTGGACCATGCTGGCCTCGGCGTACTGGCACGGGCTGCACAGGGGGCAGCACCTGGGTGTGAATCCCATTTTTGGGGGGCTGTAAATTGAATTTTTAATGTGTAACTCACATTTTTCCCCTCAGGAACGCGTGGACCATGCTGGCCTCGGCGTACTGGCACGGGCTGCACGGGGGGCAGCACTTGGCGTTCCTGTCGGTGCCGCTCTGGTTGGCGGCCGAGGCCGCGGCCGAGCGGGCGGTCGGGGCTCGTTTCGGGGTGCCCCTGGAGCGGCTCGGGGGTCCCTGGGGGTCCCTGCTCAGGGGGCTGCAGTGGTTCCTCAAGATGAGGGCCTTCGAGTACCTGAGCGTGGGGTTCGTGCTCAGGGGGGCCGAGCCCACCCTGCGCTTTTGGGGTTCGGTGCATTTCTGCCTCCACCTCCTGCCCCTCGTCCTGCTCGGGGTCTGCCACGGCCTGGGGGGGACCAAGGGGGGAAAAGGGGGGAGACCCCTGAACCCCGAAATCCAGGAGGGGAGGGACCCCCTGAACCCCGAAATCCAGGAGGGGAGGGACCCCCTGAACCCCGAAATCCAGGAGGGGGGGGATGCCCAAGTGAGGAGGAGGAGGAGGGACCCCCATAAGGATGAGGGGGAAGACCCCCTGAACCCCAAAGTCCAGGAGGGAAGAGACCCCAAAATCCAGGAGGGGAAGGACTCCTTGAACCCCAAAATCCAGGGGGAAAGAGACCCCCTGAACCCCAAAATCCAGGAAGGGAGGGACCCCAAAATCCAGGAGGGGAGGGACCCCCTGAACCCCAAAATCCACGAGGGGAGGGACCCCAAAATCCAGGAAGGGGGGGACCCCCTGAACCCCAAAATCCACGAGGGGTGGGACCCCCGAAGAATAGAAGGGGGAGACCCCAAAAGTGCAGCGGGGGATGGACCCCAATAGCCAGAATTTAGGGGGGACCCCAAATGTTGGGGACCCCCCCAGGGGAGGAGGAGAAGGGACCCCAAAACTCAGGTGAAGGGGAGGGGGGGGGG
>NW_020959101.1:0-1351 GCF_003031625.1 Empidonax traillii | reverse complement strand
AAGGGGGGAATTTGGGGTTTAAAGGGGGGAATTTTGAGGGTCAGGAATTTGGGGGACCCCCCAAAACAACCCCACTGGAAAAAAAACCTGTTTTAGGTGATTTTGGGGTGTTTTTGGGGTTCCAAACCTGCTCGAACTCATCAGTGATGGTTTTGGGATTTGTGGGGTGTTTTTGAGGTGATTTTGGGGTGTTTTTGGGGTCTCCAAACCTGCTCGAACTCATCCGTGATGGTTTTGGGGGGTGGGGGGTGTTTTTGGGGTGTTTTTGGGGTTTTTTGAGGTGTTTTGGGGGTTCCAAACCTGCTCGAAGTTGTCGGTGATGGTTTTGGGATTTGTGGGGTGATTTTTGGGGTGATTTTTGGGGTGATTTTTGGGGTGTTTTTGGGGTGATTTTGGGGTGTTTTGGGGTCTCCAAACCTGCTCAAACTCATCCGTGATGGTTTTGGGGTTTGTGGGGTGATTTTTGGGGTGATTTTGAGGTGTTTTTGGGTCTCCAAACCTGCTCAAACTCATCAGTGATGGTTTTGGGATTTGTGGGGTGATTTTTGGGGTGATTTTGGGGTGTTTTGGGTTCTCCAAACCTGCTCGAACTCATCCGTGATGGTTTTGGGGTTTGGGGGGTGATTTTTGGGGGTGTTTTGGGTGGTTTTTAGGGGTTTTTGGGTTCTCCAAACCTGCTCGAACTCATCCGTGATGGTTTTGGGCTCCTCGTGCCGCTGGAACCACATCATGTACTTGGTGTGGAACCGCCACGATTGTTTCTTCAGCGCCTTGGCCGCCAAGTACTGAGCCTTGGTGCCCTGGGGGGGACCCCAAAATCAACACGGGGGGGTCCCCAAAGCCGGGGGGACCCACAGGGACCCCCCCGAATTCACAGAGACCCCCCAGATCCCCCCAAACCCACAGAGACCCCCCCAAACCCACAGGTCGGACCCCACGGTGGTTTCTCCCCCTGGGTGGGGGTGGGACTGAATTTGGGGGGTCAGGGGGGGTCTCCAAAATCAGGGGGGGTCCCCAAATCCGGGGGGACCCGCAGGGACCCCCCCAAATTCACAGAGACCCCCCAGGTCCCCCCAAATTCACAGAGACCCCTCCAAACCCACAGAGACCCCCCCAAACCCACAGGTTGGACCCCACGGTGGTTTCCCCCCCTGGGTGGGGTTGGGACTGAATTTGGGGGGTTTGGGGGTCCCTAAAATCGGGGGGGGTCCCCCAAATCCAGGGGAATCCACAGGGACCTCCCCAAATTCACAGAGACCCCCCAGATCCCCCCCAAACCCACAGAGACCCCCCCAAACCCACAGGTCGGACCCCACGGTGGTTTCTCCCCCTGGGTGGGGGTGGGACTGAA
>NW_020959100.1:8444-10599 GCF_003031625.1 Empidonax traillii | reverse complement strand
AGGAATCGGCCATTTTGCCGGACATGTAACTGCGTGTACGTGTCTATTTCCCAAGCAAGATGAGCGCAGGGTCGGATGAATGGGCATTTTAAAACCCCCATCTCATCAAATGGTGCCCCCTGTGACACAGGACTCATTGATCTTATATTAAGGTCGATCTCTGCTTCACGGGAGCTACTGATAGGATTGGAACCCCGGACTCCATCCTATTTCCCACGACCCCTCTCACGGATGCCTCTTGTGGGCTTCGCCCACCTATTCTCGTCGCTTACACTGCGTGGAGCAAGCTGCGTGTACCCCGCCACGGACTCCTGCGGCCCCGCCGAACGGCCAACACCACTCCGAAACGACCACCGGTAACGGAGGGACTCTGCGGCCACAGATACAGCGGTGAGCCCTACACCACCCCTGCCTGGAGCGGCCCCACCCCCGAGCTCCGCGGCGGCCCCGGGCCGCTCGCCCCTGCCGGCAACTCCGAGCCTCGGCCGCGCACCCCCCCCAGCCGACCGGGGACCTTCCGCGCCCCGCGGGACCCCCCGGCTCCACCGGCGCAGCGGCCGGCACCGCCCACGCCCACCGCACCGGGACTCCCTGGCCCCAGGCTCCCGCCGAGCCGGCGCGGCCACGCGGCAGCAGCCCGCCCCCCCCCACTCGGCGCCGCGCCAGGCACGCGCGCCGCCCGCGCGCCCCGCGCCGCCGCAGCCGGGCCGGCCGGCCCCTGCCGCCCGCGCGCCCGCCGCCGCCGCGGCTGGGGCGCCGCCCGCGCCGCCCGCGCCGCCCGCGCCGCCGCCGCCGCGGCTGGGGCGCCGCCCGCGCCGCCCGCGCCGCCGCCGCCGTGCTTGGGGCGCCGCCCGCGCGGCCCCGCGGCCGCCGCCGCCGCCCCTCCCGCCGACCGGCGCCATCCCCGGAGCCGGCACGAACAGTCACGGAGACGCCTCCCGCCGCGGAGACGCCCGCCGCCGCGCGCGAGACGACCTGCCCCGGCCCCGCGGGCCCCGCGGCCGCCGCGGCCGCCTGCCTGCCCGCCGCCGCCCGCGCACGCGCGCTGCAGCCGTCTCCGACCCGCCGCTTCCGCCCGCCGCCGTTTCAAGCACCGGCGACCTCAAATCCGCGCCGCACACCCCCAACGGCAGCCGCCGCTTCCCCGCCGCGGGACACGCGACCTGCGCCGCGCAGCGAAAGCCCGCTCTAGCCGCTTTGTCGTCTGGAGGACGTCTCCCCGAGAATTGCCCGTGAGTGACCTGTATTAACCCCTTCCTTTCCCCCTTATAATCATGGGAAATAAGCTGTCCAGATCAGAACAGCATTTTTATGATCGTATCAAAGCCATCGTTATTTTAGAGGGACATCCTTATGAAAAAGTATCCATGAAGGCCCTCACAAAATGGGTTTCCAAGCGTAAACTTCTGTCCCCTGAATTGTTTCTCTATCGAGAGTGGTTCAAGTTGGGTACTGCCCTGGTACAAGCTTTTGAAAGGGGCGATAAAATGGCGGGGGACTCTTTAACAGCGTGGCGAATCGTCCTCCCCCACCTGAAAAAACAGAAAGAAATTGGAAAAGAAACCCTCCCTCCGGCATTTAAAAAGCCCGCTAAAAACAACAAGCCCCGCCTACCGTGCTACAAAGATGGCGCTGAGAGCTGCCCCCCCCCTACGAGCCGCGCGGGCCGGCTGGCCACGCCCCCACCCCGGGCGGACGTCAGCGTGCCACATGACTCCAGCCCCGGCTCCACCCCTCCTTCATCTCCCCGCCCGCGCAGCCTCCGTTTCTCTAAGGGGCGGGGCCGTACCCTACGTAGCTCTGACGGCAAGGACTCCCCGGATGTAAACATCCGGGAAAATGGCGGCGCCCATGAATCCCCTGCCGCGATTAAAAATCCTGTAACAACAGATGCCCCAGCCTACAGCGACACAGGCGGGGATCCCCCTCCCACAAAAAGCAAGTGGGAAGGTCCACGGAAGCAAGTAGAGGAGGCAGGGGACCTAGAATTATTGAAAGTTTTCCCTGTTTTCCGAGATAATAACCGCGAACCTCAGTGGGAACCGGTTCCATACCCTATCCTAAGAGATGCTAAGAAAGCAGTAACGGACTATGGACTGAATTCCCCTTTTGTTTCTGGGATGCTAGACTCACTCTTTGCAGCATACACTCTAAC
>NW_020959100.1:0-1325 GCF_003031625.1 Empidonax traillii | reverse complement strand
TTCCCTTCCTCCCCTGGCGATCCCTTCCCCCTGAATGAATAAACATATCCCCCTAACCAATGTCTTCCACCCCCCTTATCAGAAGCCCTCCAGATTCGTGGGTTCAATTCAAAACCTTCCCTTGTCCCAGAACCTTCTATACCCTCCCTATATAAGCATCCTGGTAATAAAGGAATCGGCCATTTTGCCGGACATGTAACTGCGTGTACGTGTCTATTTCCCAAGCGAGATGCGCGCAGGGTCGGATGAATGGGCATTTTAAAACCCCCATCTCATCACCTACTGATGTTAAAACCAGCACACCTGTCCTCCATACCAAGATTTCTAGCTTTGCTGTTCCTTCTTCCCACATTCTCCATCCCCATGTTGAGTGAAGTTCCTGGAAAAAACAGTCAGAGTCTCGCTCTTTATGGAGATGAGGGAAAAAACGGGATAATAATAGTTTATTTGCTTTCTCACATTCCACAAAGAGTTAAAAAAGCCAATGCAGTTTAACACTGAGAACTTCAGAAATGCACCTGGCATTTTGACAAGAGAACTAGGCAGAAGCTGTCCTACCCTATGTGATAACACAGAATCTTCCCAGGAAAACAAAAAATGTTCTACAGTCTCCTTCTTGCGAATGAGGGAAGGAAGGAACAAGCAATATGCAGGAGACTTCCCTGACAGGAAAATAAAATTACTCCATGCAAAAGTGTATTGGGTATATATGCAAGAAGAGGAAGAGAAAAAGATAACTCTTTTGGCCCAGTGAGTCAGGATAACACTCTGGGACAAATGTTGATTCAATAGCATAACTCTAAATTGCACCTGCTTACAGCAAGAATGCTGGATCTTCCTGTAAGGGTTAGAAACTGATAACTCACTTGAATATCATTGGTTCCAGTATTGGCATAGTTATTATATTGTCTCTTTGTATTGGCTATCTAAATGTCCAATCACCACTCTCCCCACCAGCCCATATAAGCTGGGGGACATTTGAATAAACGCTCTTTTCCTGCTGGCCTCCCTGCGTGCTGCGTGTTCTCTCTCTCTCCGGGCAGAGGTGGGGAGGGGGTGATCTCAGCCCTGGAAACCCTCACAGAGCGCCGGGAGAGACCCCCCAGAAGCCACTCAAACCGCAACATCTTCCCTCACACCCTTCTTGTAAATTGGAATAACTTTGGCTAGCTTCCAGTCAGAAGGGACCTCCCCAGACTCCCATGATCTTAGGTAGATGATCAAGAGGGGTCCTGTCATAACTTCTGCTAACTCCTTCAGTACTCCAGGATCCATTCCATCGGGGCCCATGGATTTATGAACATTCATCTGATACAACTGTTCCC
>NW_020959099.1:4267-10600 GCF_003031625.1 Empidonax traillii | reverse complement strand
CTCGATGACCAGGGCCAGGGACTGGGAGTGGTTGATGACCTCCAGCAGGGTGAAGATGGACACGTTCTGCACGTAGCAGTCGCTCACACAGCAGCAGATGGTCATCAGGGACCTCAGCCACAGCGGGAAGCTGGCATCACCACCTCCTCGGAAGGGAAGGGAGAGAAAAGGTTGGGGGGGTCACATTCCCAAAAATTCTCCGGTCAAGGTCACAGGACCGAGAGACAGAAATGACTTCCTAAATCCTAAACCATGCTGACCTTGTCAGTGTTTCATAGAATCAGAGTTTGAGTTGGGAGGGACTTTAATGATCATCTACTCCAACCCCCTGCCATGGGCAGGGACACCTTCCACCAGCCCAGGTTGCTCCAAGCCCCGTCCAACCTGGCCTTGGACACTTCCAGGGATGGGGAGAGCACAACCTCTCCATGTTTTCCCTACTTTTCCCATCAGGAAGGTCTTGCAGGACCCCAATAACCCGGTAACCAGCGGTCAGAGCTGCTGTTTTCCAGCTGTCACTGGCACAGCCAACTCCAGAGGGCTGCTGATCCGGGGCTGTTTTCCCAGCAGCGTGGAGCTGGATCATTCCAGAACCCACCAAGCACACAGGGAACTGGGATGGCTGACATCCAGACAAGCCATCTGTGCCTCTCCTGAGGGAATAATGCCAAGCAGAACAGCTGACCCGTGGAGATGATGGGAATATCACCACTTGGCTGAGGAAGACAGCAGAAATGGGGAGCGGGGTGAGGAAGAGAACCCAGTTTTCCAGTTTCTATCCCCTCTCCTATTCCCTACAAACCTATCTGTCAGCTGGCCTTCAGGCCAATGACTAAAGCTAAGGAATGGGCTGGAATTCCAAGGACAAACAGGCCCTCCAGTTATACAAGATTATTCCTACATGTTACACCGGACTCCTTTGAATTTGGAATCTTTAATTCACAGGGAACTTCAGCCCTGTCAAAAGGTTTTCTTACTGGCCCTGGTCAATTGGCTTTGCAAAATCCCTAAGCTTTTTTTAAAAAAAAAGTCTTTTCCACTGCTATTTCCATCCTCAAAGGCTCAAGTTGCCCAGGAAAGGAATCTCCTCTTACCAGGAGCCTCAAACAGAGACAGATACAACTGTTCCATCTCCTCCTCCGACAGGTAGACCGGGAATGTGGTGCAATCCAGCAGGAGGTGACAAGCTGCAGAGAAAGCTTCCTTGCAGTCACCTTTCAGGGGTCCCAAGACCAGCATCACTTGTTCCAAATCCCACTCTTCTTCCTCTTTTTCCTTCTTATTCCCGGAGTCGTGGGTGGGGAGCAGAGGGTCGGAGCTCTTGTTCCTGAAGGGAGAGCCCCTGGCTGAGAACAGCTCTGAGAGCATTTGTTTCACCTGAGGCACAGTGATCTGCTTGCCATCCCAGGGGCTCTTTTTCTTGCTGCCACTCTCAGGGAACCTGTACCCATTCTCCTTCCTCTCCTTCCCACCGGGATTCGTCGCCGCCGCCGCCACCACGCCCTCGTTACTCGTCTCGTGGAGCTGCACCCCGAAAATGTATTTGCTGGAAAACTTGGCAACCAGCTCCTGGATGCAGGACAGAGCCTTCTGGATGCTCCCCCCTTTCTTCCAGACGTCATCCCTCTCCAGGGTCACCGTGGGCACCCCCAGGTGCTGGGAGAGCTCCGGGGAGGAAGCGCTCAGGCCGATCCCGCTGTCCTCTGATTTGAGGGGCTGGAATGGAGCCTCCTCCTCCTCCTCCTGCAGCACTGATTTGGGCTCCAAGGTTATGTCCACATCTTCCTTTGGCACTGGGCTCTGGAAACAGGAATGTCCATGTGGTTATTGTGTGGCACTGCCAACAGAATGTTAAGCCGGGGAACGGCAGCGACAGAAAAATCTGCTCTCTGAAATCTGCAATTTCCAGCTACTTTTACAAAACCACAGGGTCGCAGTTATTTGTCAGCAGCGCCATTTAACTGCCTTTAAAACCCAACAGCCGTTTGCACAAACCTCGTGCCTGGACTCGGCAACCGCCAATGGATCTGTAGCTGCAAGCACTTAGCAGAGGAATTATTTCCTTAAAATCAATGTACCACCAGAACAATGCTGCAAACCCCTGGATTATTTCCAGCCCAAGGCAGGCATTTGTTCTGCTGGAAAACTCTGGCAGGCCGTGCTTGTGTGGTTGCCTGATGCCATTTACCCCTCAGTCCTCGTCATGGGCTTTTGCACACAAACAATACCCCCATTGTGTTCAACTGAAATGTTAATTGAGAGCCCTGCAGATCTAACCAGCTGTGAAGCCTGGGCTTGGTTTGGCCACTCCAATTTTTAGCTACACTTCCAGGGATCCAGGGGCAGCCACAGCTTCTCTGGGAATTCCATCCCAGGGCCTCCTCACCCTCTTCCTAAAATCTAATCTAAACCCATCCTTCAATTGGAATCCATTGCCCCTTTTCCTGTCATTCAATGTCCTTGGGAAACACTCTCCATCTTTCCTGTAGGCTCCCTTCAGGCACTGGAGGAACAGTTGTTATTATTATCTAGGTTTAAGTTCAGAGAATTTGCATTTTAAAGAAGTTATGTCAGTGTTTTAAACACCTGTTTAAACAAAACACCTACCCCATCTCCACTCCCTGTCTCGATGTCCAGGTAGGAAGGGGGCATTTGCACCTTGCTGAGCACCTTAAAACAGGTCTTTAAGGCCTGAGTGAGTTCTGGCAAACTCAATAATTCCATGTTTTCCAGGAGAGACTGCACCATGTAGCTGAGCATCTGGGGCAGGTACTGAGTCTGCACTTCAGAGTAGAGCTCCTAAAACAAACCAAAAGCAAAAGTTGAAAACAGTTGTCACCTCTTATCCTTCACTCATCACCGCTGGAGAAAGTCAGGGGGGCCTCACCAGAGGGATGACATCGAGCAGAAACACCAGCAGTGTGCAGAGCTCTGAGATTGTAGGGGGAGTGCTGACATTTTCCAGGGGATATCTCATCCCTGAGGATTTGTTTCTGCAGTGGAAGGGAAGGCACATTGTTATGGAAGCTTTTCTAGTCACAGTCATTAAAAACCAGCACAAAACACTGAGAAGCTTTCTGGAGAAAAAGGAATTGTGACACAGCAGGATAAACCACCCTGTCAGAACCACCTCAGCTGCCAGTTTTCAGGTTAAATCTCTATTCATAATCTTATTACTGAAAGCATAATCTTTCTTTAGAGTTTAAAAGGGTTAAAAAGAGATAACAGAGAATCCCAGAATGGTTAGGCTTGGAAGGGACCTTAAAAGATCATTTAGGATCTTTATTTTTCTTCAATAAAGGCCTTTCTTCCTACCTTCCCTCCCAATCCTTTTTCATCCTTTTGAGAGTAATTTCTTTTGTTCTCAGGTTGATAATTTCCATCTAATTGTTCACCTGTTTGCATTCTTGAATTATCTTATACATCTGGCTGGTTCTAGCACGTGTTACATCCCTTCCAGAATTTAAAAGCTTCATTATTAATCTTAAACAGACAGCTCTGGAATGGCATTTTTTTAAAAGGAGGACACTACTGCTGGAAAACACAAACACCTGAAACAATCTTCAAAACATCTGGTCATGTAATCCCAGAGGAAATCCGTGCTCAAGGACGTGATCAGCAGATTGACTGTTTTGACAATCTCAGAGGCGTTTTTGTTCTCTTTGATTGCGCTGTTGGAAAGGGAAAGGAAGAGCAGGTGTCAGTGAGGATTCCAAGAGCAGACACATCATAAAAAAAAACCCACTAAATCAGCCTGAAATAGCTGGAGTTGGAGCATTTTTTTCTCCCCTGATGATGGAAATCCAGCTGTGGAAGTCAGCAGGCAGAGTTGTGTCACCACCCACCCTGATTCTTGGCTGATGTCACTGTGGTCACTCAACCCCCACCACAAGCAGTGAACTTCTTTTTATTTCTCTGCTAATGCAAGAGAAATCCACTCATTGTGGGGGAAAAAAGGGGAAGCCAGACAAAAATCTCATCTACCCCCTAGAAGGTCACTTTGTTCCACCCCAAACCTTCCCTAAACTGCTTGATTTTAGTAACTTTGGCTTAATATCAACCAACCATTTTCAGCTCAGGGTGGAAAAGTCGCCACTGTTACCTGGCCAGGGTGTTGCCACTTTGATTGTAGCTGAGTTTGAGGTCAGAACCCAGGGCATCTTTGCAGTAGGAATAAAAGGCTCTGAGAACCTCGAGGAACAGATCCCCAACCACCTGTGGGCCTGCAAGGGAAGGGAGAAAGAATCCAGGGATTTTAATGGCATGGAAAGGCAGAGAACAAGTTCTACACTGCACTTCAGTCACTGGAATGAGGCACCTGCAGTAACTTCTACATCAATTTGCAGTTCATGTGCCCAAAACGATCTCCATGTCTGTGTCCATAAGAAAAACAAGCAGATTTCCCAGCACATATTTTATTTATCACAGTGGCTTTGCTCCCATTTGGAGGGACAGCAGCTGGGAAAAAAAAGAAATCAGCAAACTGAGGGAGTTCAAATGCCTAAATATCTAAAAATCCAATATCTAATCCCAAATTTAATATCTAACATCAAATGCCTAAATATCTAAAAATCTAATGCCAAACCTAATATCTAACATCAAATACCTAAGTAACTGAAAATCCAACACCTAATTCCAAATCTAATATTTAATATCAAATGCCTAAATAGTTAAAAAAATAAATAATAAAAATGCCTAAATATCTAAAATAAAGAGGCTTAAGAAGAAAGTGTAAGTTAGGAGTGTGTGCTGGCAGCTGCACCTGATTTTCAAGGGTCAGTCCTGCTTTGTAATAATTAATGTAATTAATAATGTAATAATAACACTACCCTAAATTTGGAATAATTAAAAAAACTACTGTATAGGACATTGCAACAAGTGCTTCTAAAAAAGGAAAAAAAAAAAGTGACCAAGAGCAGCAGAAAAGGTCAAAAATTCTTGTTATGTTTTAGTTTGACACCTTTAAATCGGAGTTGCATTTGCTAAATCCACTCCCAAAGGAAGTTAAAGTCTTATTGGCTTAAGGCTCTAGAAGTTTTATTTCGTGTGCTGGCTGGGACAGAAAGATTAAACTGGATAATGCAGTTTAGGTAAATATCCCTTATTTAAAAGGGATTTATAATCCCTTCTTTGCCGTTCAGATTAACCCTGAGTTGTCACTCGGCCAAGTAACACACGCAGTGAGGGAGTGTCTGTTATCTACTCTCTAAATTAATCAATTCATAAATATTACACATTTACAGTGTAAACAACCTTAGTCTCTTTGGCATTTTTGGCAGTGAAACAGAAGAAATTTTAATGGCAGTAGATTTCTTTTTTCCCCCCTAAAAAACAGCCCAAACCCACCTAAAACAAGCAGGAGGGAATGTTGGCACCACTGCCTTTTATAAACAGACCAACAACTCCTTTTCCTGAGGTACCTTAGGTTAGAAATACAGAATCCTCATCTTTGCTGGCAGTGCTTTGATTATTTTTTAGCAGGAAATGTGCTTAGAAGGAATTCCCTGACGAAGGGAAGGGGAATGAGCTGCCACTCAAGTGCTCACTCTCAGCACGTGAGTTTTACTCTGAGTGTCCAGGCTCAATCAACATCACTCCCCTCCCAGAAGGCTTTTAAATCCTAAATATCTCTCGAGTCACTTTGGATTAAGTCTTCATCAGAAAGGTGAACTTGCCTTTTAAAACAGGAGTGGGTAGAGGGTCACCTTGTGGTGATGGCAGCTCCAGGGACAGGGAACAGGAGAGCAGCAAAATAAACTCCAGGCAACAAAACTGAGCAGAGTATTGAGCCAAGGGCAGAAGGGGTTCTTTGTAACTGCCCCTCTCAGATGGCAGAGCAGGGCACAGAAACACAGAATCACCGAGGCTGGAAATCCCTTAAGGATCACCCCTAATCCCTGTCCCCAAGGGCCACACCGGACACCTCTGGAGCGCTCCCTGAGATGGTGAGTCCACCACCTCCCTAGGACACTTATTGTGAGGCCTGACCACTCCTGCAGGGAAAAATTGCCTCTGATCTCTGATCTAAACCTGCCCTGGGGCAGTTTAAGGCCATTTGGTTTTGTCCTTTCACTTGGGATGTGGCAGAAGAGCCCAATTCCTCCCCGGCTCCCCCCTCCTGGCAGGGATTGCAGAGCCAGAAGGTCCCCCCTGAGCCTCCTTTTCTCCAGGCTGAGCCCCCCCAGCTCCCTCAGCCCCTCCTGCTGCTCCAGCCCCTTCCCAGCTCCCTTCCCTTCCCTGCACACGCTCCAGCCCCTCAGGGTCTCTTCCAGGAGGTTCCAGAACTGGACACAGCCCTGGAGGTCCCTCAGCAGTGCCAGCACAGGGGACAAT
>NW_020959099.1:0-4000 GCF_003031625.1 Empidonax traillii | reverse complement strand
AGCCCCTCCTGCTGCTCCAGCCCCTTCCCAGCTCCCTTCCCTTCCCTGCACACGCTCCAGCCCCTCAGGGTCTCTTCCAGGAGGTTCCAGAACTGGACACAGCCCTGGAGGTCCCTCAGCAGTGCCAGCACAGGGGACAATCCCTGCCCTGGGCTGTGCCCACACTATTCCTGATCCAAACCAGGTGCCTCCTTGCTCCCCTGGGCTCATGTCCAGCCCCAAACCAGTGTGCCAGCAGTGAGAGGAGCAGTGAGGAGCTCGTTACCTATCTCGGGTTTGTCCAGGAGGCTGATGAGGATGCGGAAGGGTTTCAGGTAGGCCTGGTGCTGCTCCTCTGGATTATCGGACTCGGGAAATTTCTGGTGCAAAATCACAACCAAGCTCTAGTAAAAGGGAAAACATCAGCACGTTACACGTCAAAGAGGGATTGTTTATTGTTCTATTAAGAGCTGAGGTGGTTCTAAATTCGAGTTTTGTTTAGGCCCGACTACAAATGGAATTTCGGTTTTCCATCCCAGGGCAGACAAATCGATGGCATCTCATCATCTGTTCTCAAGGGCCGGGCTTATTCAGAGCAGCATTTTTAAATAATTCAGGCAGCTCAGCAAAGATGCTTCCCTTTGGTTTCCTCCAATTCCATTTGTGCTGTGAGCACATAAATATTGGGATAAACACAGCACAGCAGGCACCGAGAGAAATGAAAATATAATCACCAAAGGGTGTTACCTTTGGGGACAAAAAGTGAAGGACAAACCAAGTGGCACAGGGAATAATTCTTGACAGTTTGTGCCAATACTTCAAAGGGTCACGAATACATCTGCACACCAACCTCAACCAAAAGATCTTTGGAATATTTCCCAAAGAAATAAACAGCCTGGTCTTCGGAAGCTGTGGAGTCTGGAGCAAAGGTACCGCCTTTAATATCAGAGCCTGCAAGAGAAACAGGGACATCAGGAGCAGAGAGGCAGCGCAGAACACCGAAACCAAACTGCACTTTTAACCTCTGGCATTTCAACACTTGGCTTCAAATTAATTGTCCAAAGACATGGCCCAGTTTGAGGCATCCACACCCATCCAGTCCAGCACAGAAACCAAAACCAAGGCCAGATCCAGGCATGGCATCAGCAAGGAAAGCCTTCATGCAGCTCTCTTGCCCTGCCCCAGTTAAAGGAGGCAGATGTGGAGGAGCTGTAGCTCTCTTATCCTGGATAATTGACCCCCTGTGGGAATTACCAGGCTTTTACTTCCAGGAGAACAAAGCCTTTTTCGGCACTGATTGTTCTGCTGTCAGGCATTCAGTGTTGATTATCCCTGGATTTTGTACAGTACCTAACAGCCATGCATACAGCCTTCTGTTGAGGGACATGTCTCTCCTCAGCAGGGTCTGGGTTGCTGCTGACAGGATGTAGATTAAATCAGCCCTGGGCAGCAGAATCGAGCTCTCATTGCAGTCCTGGGGTGGAAAACAAAGATATTTCAGCTCTTTGTGAACACTCAAACAAGTAAAGTTGGTTTTTTTTTTAACAGGGGGTATTAATGTTTTGAAAAAAGGCAACAAACATCAATAAGATAACTTTGTACAGTAAAAATCTCAAGAAAGGGAATCTGACATGATTGTAATCATGGAATCATGGAATGGTTTCGGAGGGAAGGGACCTCAAAGATCTTCTAATTCCAATCCCCATGGGCAGGGACACCTTCCACCAGCCCAGGTTGCTCCAACCTGGCCTTGGACACTTCCAGGGATCCAGGGGCAGCCACAGTTTCTCTGGGAATTCTATCCCAGCCCCTCCCCACCCTCCCAGGGAAGAATTCCTTCCCAATCTCCCATCCAACCCTGCCCTCTATCAGTTTGAAGCCATTCCCCCTTGTCCTGTCCCTCCATCCCTTGGAAATAGTCTCTCCCCATCTTTCCTGGAGCTCCTTCAGGTCCTGGAAGGTCACAATCAAGTCACCCCAAAACCTTCTCTTCTCCCTAAGACTTAAAAATACTTGCTGTGCTCAAAATACATCCTGTCCTACCAGGCAAGTCGGGAAATAATGGGAACAACTCCTGTTTCAAGTAATATTTTCTCCTCTAGTCTTCATCAGAAGTATCTTAGTTCAGTGCAAACGATTCCAAATGCTGAAATCCTACTTGAGAAATCTCCATTATTTATTCCACATGAATTTCTCAGGCCTAAATCCCAAATATCACAGCATAACCCCTGTTATGAAATCACATCTTCAGGCACATCTCTTGAAGAGCCTGAGGAGCATCAAGCAGAGTCTCCTCCACTGCTGATGGGGCACAAGAAACCACCAAATCCATCGATTTTGAAGGCACAAAATTCAGCCTTTTGGCAGTGCCAGAGGTGGGGGCTGGGCTGGTTTCACACAGCACACCTCCCATGGGACAATCCCCCCAAAAAATCCTCTTACCAGAGCTGTGTAAAAGGGGAAGAAGAAGAGGATTGCTTCCAGAGTGTTCCTTTGCACAAGGACATTGGAATCCAACACCGACACACACAGAGACTTGATCTGCAAAAAAGGGAATTTTTCACTTCAGTTTTTTTAACTCCTTAACAACCTTTAAGCTATAATCAAATAATCATGAGATGGAAAGGAAGCAAACTTGGCTACCTGTCAACAATATTTATTTTAAATAAAGGATAATTTGATAAACTGAGCCACTTAACTCCTGCACCCAAAATGAGCTCAGTTTTTTATTAAAAGAATGGTTAATACTTAAGAAATACTTGATTTTGTAACGATACAGAAAGTCCCAGAGTTACATCACCAGCTACCGGCCAGGCTGTGATGCCTCACAAAATGCAGATACTCAAGCACTCTAATTAGCCTTCCAATTACCCCATCACTCAAGTCAACACGAACTGCCACCTGCTGAAGGTTTTCCATTTTGCTGGGTAAATCAAAAGCCACCAAACTGCAGAACTGTCCTGCAGAGCTGACTTTGGGAACCCCACATTAAACACTTATCACCCAGCAAAGCTGCTCCTCAGCACGAAATGCCTCCAGCAATTTTAAAAGCAAGGACCTTTCAGCTTCTTTTTTTTCTTGCTCCTAAAATATTTGTTGTTGTTCTGACTCAAGGCCCGACCTGCTGGGGGTGTGGTGGATGATGAACTCACTGTGAGCTCGTGATCTGTGCCAAGCATGAACTTCTGCTGCTTCCCTGAGAGCTCCCTGTCGATGTGAGTGACCACGAAGAGGGAAGCAGGGAGCCTGATGGATGGGCTGACCAGGACACTGCCCCACAGAGCTCCATAAAACACCTCCTGGCCCATCAGCAGGGACAGCTTCACCAGCAGAGCGTCTGTCCTGGATGGAAATAACATGGGATTTGAGGAAATTATATTCACAGAAATAGTGCTGGAGGTGATGCGATTGGATTGTTTGATTTTCTCGTCTCTGTGTTATCAGTGCTGCCCTTTTCCTGATGGATGTTTTGGGAGGGAGGAGGCACCTTAAAAATCAGCCAGTTCCACCCCCACCCATGGGCAGGGGCACCTTCCACCAGCCCTGGACAATCAGACAAATCCAGGTGTCCAAAAACAACCTCCCCAACCCTTTGTTCTTGGGCACAGCCGCTGGAATTGGGTTCCTGCACAAACTTCTCCAGGAAACTCCTGCAAATATTAAGCCCTGACCAGACTTGCTGCAATACCTCTGATTGCAGAACTGGGAAATGCTGAATTGGAAGCAATTTAAGCTTAATTCAGACTCTCAAAGGCGTTTTTTTCCCTGCCCTATGGAATTTTAGTCCTTAGTAGTGAAGGTGCTGAAAATGTTCAGCCTCAGCATTGAAGAAGAATTCAAAAAGCCACCTGAGACATCTCAGTCTTGCAGAAGAATTTCCACGAGCAAACTAAAGAAAAGCTGCCTCTTGTTGTTTCTGCATGTCACAAAATGACATTTGATGGATTAGAACCCCAATTTGATGGATTTGAACCCCAATTTTTCACAGTGAAATGTGCTCTGATTTCACAGTTCCTGCCTC
>NW_020959098.1:9052-10602 GCF_003031625.1 Empidonax traillii | reverse complement strand
GAGTGATGAGGTCACCTCTAAGCCTCCTCTTCTCCAGACTAAACAACCCCAGCTCCCTCAGCCTCTCCTCATAGGACTTGTGCTCAAGTCCCTTCACCAGCCTCGTTGCTCTTCTCTGGACCTGCTCCAGCACCTCAATGTCTTTCTTGAACTGAGGGGCCCAGAGCTGAACACAATACTCAAGGTGTGGCCTCACCAACGCAGAGTAAAGGGGAAGGATCACTGCCCTGCTCCTGCTGGCCACACTGTTCTTGATGCAGGCCAGGATGCCATTGGCCTTCTTGGCCACCTGGGCACACTGCTGGCTCATGTTCAGCCTCCTGTCGATCAGCACCCCCAGGTCCCTTTCTGCCTGGCTGCTCTCCAGCCGCTCTGTGCCCAGCCTGTAGCGCTGCAGGGGGTTGTTGTGGCCAAAGTGCAGGACCCGGCACTTGGCTTGGTTGAACTTCATCCCATTGGAGTCAGCCCATCTCTCCAGCCTATCCAGATCCCTCTGCAGAGCCCTCCTGCCTTCCGGCAGGTCGACACTCCCTCCCAACTTGGTGTCATCTGCAAATTTGTAAATGATGGACTCAATCCCCTTATCTAAATCATCGATAAAGATGTTAAACAGAACTGGGCCCTGCACTCATCCCTGGGGGACACCACTAGTGACCAGCCACCAACTGGATGCAGCCCCGTTCATCATCACTCTCTGGGCCCAGCCCTCCAGCAGCTCTTAACCCATCACAGAGTGCCCTGTCCAAGCCATGGGCTGCAGCTTTTTCAGGAGTGTGCTGTGGGAGAGGTGTCCAAGGCTTTGATGAAGTCCAGATAGACACATCCCCAGCCTGCCCCTCATCCCCCAGATGGGTCACCTGATCATAAAAGCAGATCAGGTTGGTCAGACAGGACCTGCCCCTCCTAAACCTGTGCTGGCTGGCTCTGATCCCTTGTCCATCCTGTAGGTGCTGTGTGATTGCACTCAGGATGATCTGCTCTGTCACCTTGCCAGGCACTGAGGTCAGGCTGACAGGCCTGGAGTTTCCCAGGTCCTCCTTGCAGCCCTTTTTGTAGATTGGCATGACATTCCCCAACTTCCAATTGTGTGGGACCTCCCAGTGAGCCAGGACGGTTGGTAAATGATAGAGAGTGGCTTGGTGAGCTCTTCTGCCAGCTCCCTCATCACCCTAGGATGGATCCCATCTGGTCCCATGGACTTGTGTGGATCCAGGTGGCTCAGTAAGTCACTGACCATTTCCTCCTGGAATACAAGGGGGCTATTCAGCTTCCTGTCCCTGTCTACCAGTTCCCCCATTTTCCCTCATTTTTGCCCCATTATCCCACATTTTCCCTCATTTCCCCCATTTTTCCCCATTATCCCCCATTTTCCCCATTATCTCCCATTATCCCTCATTTCCCCATTATCCTCTCTTTTCCCTCATTTTCCTTCCATTATCCCCCTTTTCCTCTCAGACACCCATTCACTCCCATTTCCCCTCATTATGCCCATTATCTCTCATTTTCCCTCATTATCCCCCACTTACTCCAATCTTCAACCATTATCCCTC
>NW_020959098.1:3694-5880 GCF_003031625.1 Empidonax traillii | reverse complement strand
GGCCCCGGGCCGAACGCTGACGGCCACGTCTCGCCCGCACGGAAGGCCAAGGAGCCCCTGCAGAAGCGGTACCGGATGGGTTCGCTGCTGGGCAGCGGCGGCTTCGGCCGCGTCTACGCGGGGACCCGCCTGGCGGACGGAGCCCCGGTGAGTGCAGGAGGAGGAGACGGAGGAGGAGGAAGGAGGAGGAGGAGAGTGGGACGGGCGGCGAGCTCAAACCCGCCGTTGCCCTTGCCTTGCAGGTGGCCATCAAATGCGTGCCCCGGGATGGCATCCGGCAGTGGGGCGAGCTGGTGAGTGAGCGGGGCCGGCGGGAGAAAGCGGGGCGTGACGGGCGAGGACGAGCCGAGGCCCGGGAGGGTGGAAGCCGCCGGGACACCTGGATGCCCACCTCGTGGGCATGGGGTCAGTGGGGGGTGGGGAGCATGCAGGGCTGGCGGAGGGGTAGCAGGCAGACAGACACGGCATCGACCCCACTGACGACATCGTGGTCCTCCCACAGCCTGACGGCACCCGGGCACCCCTGGAGATCGTGCTGCTGGACAAGGTGTCCAGGGGGTTTTGCGGTGTCATCCGGCTCCTGGAGTGGTTCGAGCTCCCCAACAGTTTTTTGTTGGTGATGGAGCGTCCGTAGCGCTCTCAGGACCTCTCTCACCTAATCACGGCGTGGAGGTTCCTGCCGGAGGAGATGGCGTGGGGGCTGTTCCGCCAGGTGCTGAAGGCCGTGCGGCACTGCAGCAGCTGCGGCGTCCTGCACCGGGACATCAAGCCCCAGAACATCGTCCTTGACCTGGCCACCGGCGAGGCGAAGCTAATTGACTTTGGATGTGGCACGTTCCTTCAGGACACAGCCTACACCCAGTTTGCAGGTGAGCCCACAGCTGGGGGATGCTCCTGGTCCCAGGCATAGCGTGGCCGTGGCCAGGTGTGGCACCGCAGATTGCCCCTTTTGCTGAGGGGGAACAAGGTTTAGTTCTTCAGCCAAGTTGCTTTTGGACGGGGCTGGAGGGTATCGTGAGACAGGTCCCGGCCTTGCCGACAGCCTGTGCCACCCGCCCTGTCCCGGGCTGGGTCTGGGGCAGGGGGGAGCCAGCCTGACAAAAACACCCCTGAGGGCAGCAGAGAAGGGGGTCAGAACCTGGGCACCAGCTGGCTTGGGGTGCAGGCGAGGAAGGGCTTGGGCTGCTCCACTCGCCTTGTTTGCCTTGCCTTATGATTACTTGTTGGGGACAGTGCTGTGGGGCAGGGAGAAAGCATGGCTTTTCCCCGCCATTGGGTGGGTTTTTCCCTTGCATGGAATGGTTGGGCCTTCCCAGGGCTTCCACTGCCCTCTTGAACACCAGCAGCTTCTTCTACAAGCCAGAGTTTGGAAACGAGTCAGGTGCCGGCGAGAAGGCAGTGGATCACGCCGTGTGCCTCTGGGGCAGGCCCCACATTTTCAGGGACACTGGGGCGAAGCTCTGGGAGCAGGCAGCACCCACCTGCTGAACTCCGTCTGTATTCTGTAGGAACACCGTTGTACAACCTGCCAGAGGTGATCTGGCTCAAAACCTACCATGGCAAGGCGGCAACGATCTGGTCCCTGGGCATCCTGCTCTACCAGATGGTCTGTGGGCAGCACCCTTTCTGGAAAGGCAGGAGCACCATCTGGGGCCAGCTCCCGTTCCCATGATGGGTCTCTCAAGGTGGATACCAATCTTTGTGGCCGGGGGGCAATACCAGTGTTGGGAGAGGGCAGCGGGCTCACAAGGATCCTGCTCTTGAAGCTGTTTCTGTCCCAGGGTTGGCTGGAGGAGGTGGCCTGTGTCCTGCCATCCTGCTCTCCTCCAAAATGGAGCATGGATCGGGAAGTGTGGGCACTGCTCTGAGCACAGCCAGCACAGCCTGGGCACGTGGACAGTGGGACAAAGGGGACAGGATCCTTCTCCAACTGACCGGCCATTTCTGGTTTCTACCCCCAGGATGCCAGCACCTTATCAGGTGGTGTTTGTCCATCCGCCCCTCAGACAGGCCGTCATTGGAAGACCTATTCTGCCATCCTTGGGTGCAGGGCGTTCAGCTGCCCTAGGAGACGGGAGAGATCCACGTGCTCCGTTTGATCCAGGGGCCTGGCAAGTAACACCTCCACACATCTCTTGGCAACAAAAAGAAGCAAAGAAAAGCAGACTTTTTTGTCCTGCACCTAG
>NW_020959098.1:0-1495 GCF_003031625.1 Empidonax traillii | reverse complement strand
ACCCACAGCCATCCTTCTGGAAGATTCCCTGCTGCCCCTCCATGAGGGGGAAGCCATTTCAATAAAGTGTTCATTCTGGTTCAACCCACGGTCCTGTCTCGAACTTCCCTGAGTGAATGTCCCCGTCTCCCCAAAGGAACTGTAATAGGCTTAGACAAAGTTTCTTGGAGAAGCCTCTCATTGAGCTACGAGGAGCAGAAAGGACTTCCTTGCTTTCTAAATTCCTTCTCAGAGAGGAACCTGGCTGTGGCTGGATCAAACCTCAGGCTCAGATTGTGGTTTAAATTGAAGGAATTATAGAGGTGTTAATAAAACACCCTTTCCTGAAGGTTTTAGTGATGGCAAATTAGAAATATTTCTATAAAATGAGCAATTTATTATTAGAAATGAACAGAGAATTGATCAGACAAGTGAACAGATGAAAGACCTTAAAGAGAATTATTTCCTGCACAGTATAAAAGCCAAAAGCTTCTAACAATATAGTGTAAGATTGGACAGTGCAGTCTATCAATCATTCTATTAAAGCAATTGGATCAAGGGCAGCAAAAAGAAACAATCCTGAAGTAGAGATTGAGGTAACTCACCCCACAACGACAGAGGGTAGTTCCCTCTCTTTCACTTAACCCCTGGGCAGTGACCATGAAGAGCTGTCCCTCTTCATGGGAGAAGCTCCACACACTTCAAGGAAGTCTGGGGAAGAATCTGCCACATGAAAGTTGGACGGGGCTTTTATAGTTAGAAAGGCTTTGACTGCCAGACATATTTCCAGGCCAGGGAGCAGCTTATCTGTCCAATCCTGCTTCAAAAAGTAGGCAATGTTCTGGAAGTTTCCTGAAGCATTTTGGGTTTAGCAGAATTCAGCATTAAAAACAGCACCTTGACACCAGCAGTAACTCACCAGAGAGAGCTGGCATTGTTTGTATTCTCTGACCATTTTTTAGGTATTATGAGAGCAGAGCAGAAACAGGCCTTGGGCCTGCGCTGCCACCTCAGCAGCCAGAGGGGACAGAAGCATTGGAGGGATGTTTTCTCTGTAACTGCAGGATCCTTGCTTTATTCTTGATGGTTCTTTGTTTTAGTAAAGTTGTTGTTCATTTTCCTGCTCCACTTGAACACCTCATGAATCCAAAATGTTTTGTAATGCATGGGGAGGGATTTCTATTGCACTGGAGGTGTCGACCCTTGGGACACATTAGCAATAAACCATCCAACTGACTTAGGTTGGTGTAAGAGCTGGGGAACACAGGATAATGAGTCACCCCATGAAAGCCTTGAGACATTCTCTACCTGAAACAAAACCCAAATGGAACAGTTTGGATACAATTCCCAAATATTTTGGAAACTCCAGTCATTACTGAGAATGGAAATTCAGCAGATAACTAAAGCCGGTGCCCTTGTGAGCCCACAGCCAGCGGTGCTGAGGGAGGCCCTGGGAGCTCCCCAGCACCTCCCTCTCAGTGGGACACCTCTCGCAGCCTCTCGGAGCTCGGGAACC
>NW_020959097.1:17227-19639 GCF_003031625.1 Empidonax traillii | reverse complement strand
TTCAAGGGCCTGCAGGATTTTCAGAGCAATTGGGGGTTTGCTTTTGGTTCTGCATCTCTGAGAGGTTTGTGCAGCCCTGGCCTCCAATTATCTGCTGTAACGAGTCCCTTGAGAGCCCCAGACAGTGACAACCCTCAGTGGGTCATTAATGCTTCAAGGCACTCAGGGTTTATTAAGGTGCTTTTTTTGACACTGAGTCGCTGAGAGGTTTGTTCAGTCATGGTCTCCAATGACCTGCTTTAATGAGTCCCCTGAGAGACTCTGTCAGTTGAGACACTCAGTGGGGCTCATTAATGCTTCAAGGCACTCAAGGTTTATTAAGACACTTTTTTTGACACTGAGTCTTTGAGAGGTTTGTTCAGTCCTGGCCTCTAATTATCTGCTCTAATGAGTCCCTTGAGAGCCTTTGTCAGGAATGGCCCTCAGTGGGGCTTGTTAAAGCTTCAAGGTGCTACAGGTTTGTTAAGATACTTTGCCTTTTCCTTTGACTCTGAGTTTTGAAGAGGTTTGTGCAATCATTGCTTCCAATTCTCTGCTTTAATTAATCCCTGGGGATACTTTGTCAGTAGTGACACTCAGTGGGGCTCATTAATGCTTCAAGGTACTCAAGGGTTTTGAAGGAACTCTTCCTTTTGAAAGTGAGTTTTTGAGAGGTTTGTTCAGTTGTGGCTTCCAATTATCTGCTTTAATGAGTCCCTTGGGATTCTCTGTCAGTTGTGACACTCAGTGGCGCTCATTGATGCTTCAAGGCACTCAAGGTATATTTATTAGGACACTTCTTTTTGACACTGAGTCTTTGAGAGGTTTGTTCAGTCATGGCCTCCAATTATCTGCTCTAATGAGTCCCTTGAGAGCCTTTGTCAGGAATGGCCCTCAGTGGGTTTGTTAAAGCTTCAAAGTTCCACAGGTTTGTTAAGGTACTTTGCCTTTTCCTTTGACTATGAGTTTTGAAGAAGTTTGTGCAATCATTGCTTCAAATTCTGTGCTTTAATTAGTCCCTGGGGAGACTTTGTCAGCAGTGACACTCAGTGGGGCTCATTAATGCTTCAAGGTACTCAAGGGTTTTGAAGGAATTGTTCCTTTTGAAAGTGAGTCTTTGAGAGGTTTGTTCAGTCATGGCCTCCAATTCTCTCTTCCACCGAGTCCATGAAGAGCCTGTTTTGGGAATGGCCTTTAAGGGGACCCATTAATGTTTCCAGATACTTTGTGTTTTCCTTCTGACTTTCCCTTATGGACAGGTTTGTACAATATCCCCTCAGTACCTGAGGCTCAAGGACTCAGTACCAAAAGCCCCCCTGGGCTCACTCAGATAAAGCAAGTCCTGACAAACCATGGCCCTTCCTGTGATTTCCCTCTAGTCTAGACTGTAAATTAGGAGTGTTGTCTTATGGAATCAGGGGACCATTGTGACACTGCCCAGAGCCTTTGTCTGCCTGCACTCCTGGCCTGCAAAAGGATCTGCTCTCAGGAGTCCCTGGGGAGGCTTTGTCAGTGCCTGCCCTCAGTGGGGCCCAGCAATGCTTCAAGGGACTGGGAGTTTGCCTTCTGACTTCTTGAGCAGCTTCTTCAATCTTCTCTCAGTAACTCAGGATCATGGACTTGTCTCTAAACACACTGTGGGACTCATTAAAATACAGAAAAACAAATTTGTTTTTCTTTCTTTTAATTGTCTTCCTGTCTTCACGTCTTCAAAAACTAATTGGAGTTTTTTTGTAGTTTAGCTAAGGAGGAAAATTTCAAAGAGCAGCTCCCAAAGAAGAGCTATTTACAGAGAGCCTTGGGATGCAAGAGGGTCAGGGTGCAAAGGGTCTGGATGCAAATAAAAGGGGGCAAAAGAGATTAGTAGCATTTAATCATTCAGCCTCTTAACAGTTATCAAGGTATTTAGTAGCATTTACTACATTTGAACGGTGACTGAATTATAGATTCACAATAACAACACTCACACCAGAGTCAATTCACACTGATGTCTCAGACCTTTTTGGCTTTTTTTACCTTTTGTAGATTTTAGAACTAGTTGTGTAGTGAATATATTTTAATGCAGCTGTATTATATCCCTTACCCTTAAGAGAGGAGTTACACATACCCAACCCTACTACCCCATTCCATCTCAATCCCTCTAAACTCTGTTTTTAGTCTTCTTTCCAAGGTAGAATTGTAGAAAAACGTCCCAAGGCCTGGACCAGAAGATATCAGCCAGACACAGTGATATTCTAGGCAGAACTCTTTAGGAACTCTCAGGATTGTGTGTGCTGTGAAGAAGATGAAGATGAGGCAGAAGGGGTCCCAAAGACACCAAACCCAATTCCTGAAGGGGTGTGTCAGGGGGCAGAATGGGGCAGAACCAGGGCTGCATAAACCTGGGATTGGATGGACCTTATTATAAAATCATAGAACCCCTGTCTGGGGGGG
>NW_020959097.1:6242-10592 GCF_003031625.1 Empidonax traillii | reverse complement strand
GGTGTCCTTGTCTGCTCATTCCTCCACACTCTCTTCTCAGTGATGGCATCTTAACCAGACAAGCCCCTGGGAATAATTTACTTCTCAGTCTTCAATTCTTCTGTGGTTAATTAGACAGATCTCAGAAGTGAATTCAAAGTGAATACATTGTATTAATAAAACCACAAATAAAGATGTCTTTTTTGTGTCCTGCTTCCTTTTTACCTGTTTTTACCTGGTTGCTTCTTTGTCTTTTCCTGTGGGAGAGGAGTTTTTTTTGCTGCTGTGTCTCTGCGCAGTTGTTTGCTGGTTGCAGGCTTGATTTTACCGCGAGATCTTCACCAACTGAGTCGTGAGTTTTTCTTCCATTGGGAGAACTTTCTGTTTCCCTTCCCCTTCCCCCCTCCTCCCTCGCCACCCGGTGGCGACCAGGGATCCCACAGCGCCGCCCGGTGACGAGCGCTGGACATTGCAAGTTCTACTCCTCCAGTGATCCAACAGCGCCACCTGGTGACTACTATAGAACATTACAAGCTCTGCACTTTTTGATAACTCAACAGCGCCACCTGGTGAACGGTATAAGACATTACAAGTTTTTGCATCTCCAGTGACCCGACGGCGCCCCCTGCTGACTGTGGCGGGAACTGCACCAAAGGATGCTAAAAATTGAACTATTTGATTTTCTTTTTTGCCGGTTTTATCGGTTTTTTTCTTGAAGGGGATTATTGGTGGGTATAGGGGTATTGCTTGGTTGTTTTACTTGGTTTTTTTCGTGTTCCTGTTAATACACACATACCTTTTAATAAAGGGCTGTTATTTTTTCTTTCCCCTTTCCATAATTTGTTTTTCCTTCAATCGGAGCCTCTTAATTTTGGATTTATATTGCTTAGAAAAGGAAGTTTGAGTCTTTTTCTCCTAATCCATCCTCAGCAAAAGACCCTTGTCTCAATTAAACTGAGACATTAATTGGCTCAGCAGCAGAGCTGTGTCTTTGAAGCTGTTCTTGGTTGCCAGGAGCTCCCTGTGTGCCAGGAGCCCGGCCCAGCTCAGCAGCACAGCAACAGCCCCAGGCATTTCATCAGCCTTGGGGGCTTTGGGGATGAGTCCCTGAACATCAGACCCTGAGGAGAGTTGCAGGAACCTCTTGAGAAACCAAAGTGAGATTCAAATTGTAAAGTTTCTTGTAGTGTTAATGAGTCCCACTGAGGGATGCAACTGAGAAAAGATCTTGTTAGAGCACAAATGTGGAAATTGTGATGACAGGTCAGAGATTCACGAAATCATCAAGGTTTGAAGAGGCCTTCAAGATCTTTTGGTCCAATTGTCAATCAGAACCAACATAACCACCCCTAAACCACATTCTGAAGTGCCATATGCAGATGCCATCTCAGTACTTCCAGAGACTCCACCACCTCCCTGGGCTACTTGTTCCGACACCTGAACACTCCTTCATTGGAAAAAGGTGTTTATAATATCTCATCTGAACCTCACCCAAGGCATCTAAAGGCCATTTCTTCTTCCTTTCACTTCAAGCTTGGTAGAAGAGACCAACCCCCACTTAACTGAAATCTTGGTTGGGATGGTTGTGGGCACCCTCTGACTCAAATCCAGTCACTGTCAAGCAGCACCCCCAAGTCCCTTCCTGCTGAGCAGCTCTCAAGCCCCTCTGCCCCCAGCCTGGATTGTTCCAGGTGCTTGCTGGGATCCAAGTGCAGAACCTGACACTTGGCCTGATTGATGCAGCCTGTCCAGATCCCTCTGCAGAGCCTTCCTGCCCTGCAGCAGATCCACACTCACACCCAACTTCATGATATCTGTTAGTTTCCTGAGGGGGCACTCGATCCCCTCATCCAGATCACCAAGAACGATGTTAAACAGGAGCAGCCCCAACCCTTAGCCCTTGGGAACCCCATTAGTGACCGGCCCCACCTGGATTTCCTTCCATCTCCCACCACTCCCTGGGCCATCAGCCAGTTTTTCCCCCTGCAAACAGTTCCCTCGTCCAGGCCATGAGCAGCCAGTTTGTGCAGGAGATGCTGTGGCAGATGGGCTCAAAGGCTTTCCTGAAGTCAGCACAGACACATCCCCAGCCTTTCCCTCAGCTGCTGAGTGGGTCATTTGTCACGGGAGGAGACCAGGTTGGTCAGGCAGGACCTGCCTTTCCCAACCCCACGCTGGCTGGACCTGATCCCCTGGATGTCCTGCACGTGCCATGGTGTCTTGGGTTTGCTCTGGGCTAATTTTTCTCTCACCCCCCACACAATTGCTGTAAGTTGAGATAAGGTTTATGCAGACAAAAGAGACCTGATTGGGGAGAATAATACCAAGATTTATTACTAGCAAGATAAAAAATAAAGAAGTATATCTACAACAATTTTAAGTAGGTAAAAATGCTATGTATTTACAGAAAGACCCCTCCCCTTTTTGTATCAGTTGAGGAGGAGAAGCAGTCTCTTCTCCATTTCCAAATCTTTTAAATTACTTTGCAGCACTCAGAAGTTCTTCTATTATCTCTAGGATGACAACTCCTATTCGTTGCAACTGGAACTTTTTCTCTCTCTCTTCCATGTCAGCCTCAGGGCTGGGCCTACCCTCCTTTTGTTCTAAGACCAGAGGCTGGGGGGTTACCCAGACCCTGTAGGGTCTTCCATGGACTACAAGGAGACACTTGCCTACCATGGATCTTCACCACAGGGTCAGAAGGGATAGTGGCTTTTGATTCCCTCCCATGTTTTCTGTGGGGTCTCATCTCATGAGAGAGTCTTTGATGGACTTCTCATGTGTGAGTCCACCTTCAGGCAACAGTTCTTCCATTCTCTGCTGTCCCTCAGGGTCACAAATTCAGCTGCACTAGCATGGATCCCTCGCTGGCATCTTAAATCCTACCCAGGCCGTCTCGCTCCAGTGTAGGAGCTGGAGCTCTCTCTCTCCATGGGCCACAGGTCCCCAGCAGGACTCTGTTTCATCTTAGGCCTCCCATGGAGTCACATCTTCTTCATGTGCTCCTCTTCTCCAGCACGGGCAAGATCCTTCATGAGCTGCAGAGGGGGGTCTCTGCTCCCCAACAGTCTTCCACAGGTGGCAGGGTTTTAGTTTTCAGTCTTTTCTCTGCTGAAGGGAGAGAGAGAGGGGGAAGAGAAGGAGCCCCCCTCCCCTTCGGGCTCCTCTTCTCTCTCCTCCAGCTGCCAGCTTTGACCTTGGAGGCTGCGCTCTCTCTCTGCCTGGAGTTCCTTCTGCAGCATTTCTTGTCCAGGCAGTCTTTCTTTAGAGTTTTTCCTCCACTCTGTTATAAGTCTCAGCCGGAGAGGCTTCAGTGCCAAACCTGCCCCTTGCCCAGGGCCGGGGGAGGAGAGGGCCTGGCCCGCACTTGGGGCCTGCTGCCTCCCCCTCCATGGCTCCTGATTTCATCCGCACAACAAACCAAACCTTCTCTTACGTTTTCTTAAATATGTATTTGGCAGAGACATTATTAAAACTTCTGATTGGTTTTGCTCCAGAAATCCACCTGGAAAAAACTATTTTCAGCCCGGGAGGGGGGCTGGTTGGTTGGCAAACCCACAGCAGAATTCTATTACAGCTCCCAGATTTTCTAGTAGGTCTCTTCCCAGCAGGGGTTTGAGTGAATTTGGTTAATACAAAAACTGATGTACTCCCATCTGTTTTCCAGTTTTGAATTTTAAGATTTTCAAAGAGAAAGCCTTTTCTGATTGGCCAGTGGCTCCCACGACTTGATCATGTTTATCACTTATAGGCCTCAGTTCTTGATTTAAAACAGAAAATGTAGCTCCACTGTTGATTAAAAAGTCCAGTTTTTCCTCTTCTTCCCCAGCTCAATTTTAACCAGCGGGTCTGCTAGGGGTGAACCAGCCAGTCCCCTTCATTCAGTACCCTGGGGAGCTCTGACAGTCCCTCCTGGGTTCCCATTTGCCAAGGTAGGGCAATCCCGTTTCCAGTGTCCCTTTTGCATGCAATGGGCACATTGATTTGGTCCCACTCTTGCTTGTTGAAAAGGTGAGCCCCCTCTTCCTCGCATTGCCTGCCCTCTGCCATGACCCCTAATATTTGAATTCTGAATTAAAGCAGCAACCACAACCTTTGTAAGTTTTCTATCTTGTCTTTTCTCCCTGTTATTGTTCACTTTCCAGGCTTCATTCATTAACACCTCTAAATCTTTATTGGAAAGATAATCAATTTTCTGTAACCTTTGTCTAATATCAGGGTTACTTTGTCCCATTAACAACCCCACCAGTTGTTGTTTACCTGTCTCTGATGACGGATCCAGGGTAGAGTATTTTCTCCTGGCAGCTCTAAGTCTGTCTAAGAATGCCGTGGGGGTCTCGTCCCATCCTTGCCTTACATCGTACAAGGCAG
>NW_020959097.1:0-1853 GCF_003031625.1 Empidonax traillii | reverse complement strand
GAGGTCACAGGGACAGCAGTGACATCATTGGGGACATTGGTGACATCTCATGGGACAGCAGTGACATCACTGGAGACCAGTGACATCACAGGGACAGCAGTAACATCATCAGGGATGTCGGTGAGATCAGAGGGGACATTGGTGACATCATTGGGGACAGTGGTGACATCACAGGGACACCAGTGACATGATTGGGGGTCAGTGAATTGCTGGGGAGAGTGGTGACATCACAGGGGAGAGTGGTGACATCATTGGGGACACAGGGAGCACCCCTGGGGACAGCAGTGACATCACAGGGACAGTGGTGACATCCTGGGGACAGCAGTGACATCACTGGAGACCAGTGACATCACAACTGTCTGGTGACATCACAGGGACTGAGATGACATCAGTTGGACAGCTGTGACATCATTGGGAACACCAGTGACATCCGAGGGACAGTGGTGACATCACTGGGGATGTCGGGGATGTTTGGGGGCCTTTGGGAGGGCACCTGCCTGGGGGGTTTTCATGCGAGCAGGGACGACTCAGCACACCAATGTGATGATCAGAGAGCGCCGTTGATTGGAATCAAGCAGCAGTCTTTGATCCAGTTTTCTAACAATACTCTTCAATCAGCTCTGTTTCTTTAACATTCTTTATGTCCTTTCCCACTCTGATAGTTGGTACTGAGATCCTGTTTTCTGTATCTAGTTTTGCTACTGCATCTCTTGGTAGATCTTTCCCATCCTGGTACCATCAGAGGGCCATCAGAACAACAGATCATGTTTTCACAATTGCAACATAAAAGATTATTTCTCACAGCAGCACATCCTCTCTGTTAGCAACATAAGGTTATGTTCTCACAGCTGCACCATATCCTCTATGTTAGCACCAAAAATCCCTACACTTCCCCCTTTTTCTTTAAACAAAGCAGATACAGTTTGAGCCATTAAGCTGCAAAAACTTTGAACCAGACATGGCAGAAAAATACAGACTCCTGGAAGCAGAAAGACAACGGGTGCCAACCATTGTACTGTTTGCATAAGCTGATTCTGGGGGGCTTTGGGAGGGCACCTGCCCTTCAGCACCAGGACTGCAGAGAACTGGGAAGCTTTACTGGGAGCACTGGGAGCAGGTGGCTGGTGTGAGAACAAAAGCAGGGCCGGGGGGGACACACGACCCCCCCAAACTCCGGGTGGGGATGGACTGGGGGGTCCTGGCTGGGCCCGAGGCCACGGGGAGGGGCTGCGGCCACCACCAGCTCAGGAGCTCTGTAGGGAGAGAAAAAGGGGTGACAGTGGGCTGGGGGGCAGGAGGGGTACACACGGTGTGGGGAAGGGGGGACACAACCCCTGGGGACCCCCCTTTACCTTCTCGCACAGGTAGAAGCCGAGCCCCAGCACCAGGAAGACAAAGCCCAACACAAAGCCCCCGACCCCCACCAGGATCTTGCTGTGGACGCTGTCCTGTGGCCTCTCTGGAGGGAGCCGGGGGGGTCAGGATCCCCAAAACCTCCCAGAGACCGCCCAGGACCCCACAAACCTCGTCCTAGTCTCCCAGTCCACCCAGGACCCTCTGAAATCTTCTCCCAGTCCCTTCCCAGCCCCTCAGGGATCCCACAAAGTCCCTCCCAATCCCTTTAGGACCCTCCAAGCCCCCTTGCATCACCCCCAGGACCCCCCCAAACCTTTCCCAGTGCCTTCTCGGCCCACCCAGCGTTTCCCCAACCCCTTCCCAGTCACCTCCAACCTCCCTCCCATCCCACCCAGGCTTGCCCAAACTCCCTCCCATTTGTAGCCAGGACTCCATAAAAACTCTCTCAGACCTCCCAGGATGCCCCAACCTCCTCCTCAACCTCTCCATTGCCCCCC
>NW_020959096.1:8745-10602 GCF_003031625.1 Empidonax traillii | reverse complement strand
GCAGGGGCTGCAGAGCAGATCCCAGACCCCCTGCGCTGGCTGGCAAGGGGCAGGGGTTGGCAGTGGATGTGCTTCCTGAGCAGGGCCCCTGCAAATGGCAGCAGGTGCAGCTGAAGCTGGGAGGAGCCCTGAGCCTGCAGCTGAAGGACCTTCCCAAACCTGCCCTGCATTTAGTAAGTGAAAGATCCACTTTCAGAACCCACCTGCACTGCTCTGCAGCCACAGCCTTCCCGTGCCAAAGGGCTGCCAAGGTTCCTCCCTGTCGTGGTTTTGCCTCTCAGCCCAACCCTGGGGTTGATGATGGTTTTGTTCAGGTAATTTCCGGACAAAAAGACCAATCAAAAGTCCAGAAACGCCTTTGCTAATTACATCTTCAAGAAAAACGGAAGAGAAGGTAGTTGGCGCAGTTGGAATTAGAGTAGCAGCCATGTAGGGGAGAGGAGTACCAGGCCCGAACAGGGCCAGACTCCCTCCTCCCCCGGCTTGGGCCGGGGGGGGGAGCAGGTGCAGCACTAAAGTCCTCCCTTCTCTCTTGTAAGAGAGTGAAGAAAAAAAAAAGTTTAAAAGACGGACTGCTTGGACAGAAACCGCTGTGGAAGAATTCCAGCCGAAAGATAACGGAGCTTCCAAGGTCGAAGCTGGCAGCCGAAGCTGCAGCAAAGAAAAGTAAAATGCGAAAGGGGGGAGGCTTGTTTGCCCCCTGCCTTTCTGCTCTCTCTCCTTAGCAGGGAAAAGACTGAAAAGTAATCTCTGCTACTTGTAAAGGTGTGTTGGAGTAAGGAGACTCCCCATGCAGCTGATAAAGAAGTCTGTGGATGTACTAAAGAGAACCAAGGCTTCATGAAAAGGACTGAAGTGAAGCAGAGTCCCTGGTGGAGATTTGCAACCCTGAGGGAAACCTGTGCTGAAGCAGTGATGACTCAGGTGAGATACCGAGATCCGTACGTGTGTGGATTTATACTGCTGTTAAAGTTTTTGTGACTCTGAGAAATCTCATGCTGGAGCGAGATGGCCCATGTGAGATGCTGGAACCCGTGTGTGTGTCGAATCCGTGCTAGACCCATGCCGAGAAGTCTATCAAGGACTGTTCTCCCATGGAGAGGAACCTCCATAGGGAAACAGGAGTGGACTCTTAAACCATTAGCCCCTGTAACCCTGTGGAAGAAGATCCATAGTAAGCAAGTGTCCCCTTGCAAGTCTATGGAAGAAAAACCCTTCAGGACCTGAGTAATCTCCATCCTTCAGTCTTAGCCCAGGAGGGGGGTAAGCCCAGCCCTGGAAGCCAATACAGAACGAGAGGGAGAGAGAAGAAATTCCAACTGCAATGAAAGTGCTGCTGCTGCTGCTGATCTGTTACTAGAGGGAAAAAAGCTGGAACTCCAAAAATACAGAATGAGACTACTTCTTCTCCTTGGACTGGTATAAAAGAGAAAAAGTATTTTTGTGTATATATATATAGCACTTCAACTTGAGTAGAAATTGTTATAAATATAATTCTTTAATTTTTAACTTATTAGTAGTATTAGTAGTTTTTATTTTACTAGTAATAAATGTTTATACTGTTTTCCCCAAGTCCTATCTCTCTTTTGTCTGCAAATACCTTCTCTCAACTAGTAGTAATTATGTGGGGAGTGGAAGGCAAAATTGACCCAGAGCAAAACCACGACACTCCCCTGAGCAGCTCTGCCCTGTCCTCCCAGCCCAGGATCCCTTTCACCTCCTGCTCCCTTCTCCTGCCTGCCCTTGCTGCCTGCAGCTCCTGCCCTGCTCTGCCATAGGGCCACTTCCTCTGCCCTGCAGGCACTGGGAGAGCCCTTCTGAAAGATCCTACAAGCTGTGGGATGTGGCAGCTTTAGC
>NW_020959096.1:3176-6287 GCF_003031625.1 Empidonax traillii | reverse complement strand
AGGGACAACTCCTGCAAGTGCATTTGTCTGTGAAAACTGCACTATTGACACATGGTCTGAAATTGCACTGGGGAAAGGACAAGTGACAGTTCCATGGAAATACCTTGGATTTCAAATGAAGAACACCACTATTCAGCCCCAGACTGTTACTTTACCCACTGACATCCACACCTTAAATGATTTGCAGTCCCTACTGGGCCTAATCAGTTGGGTTAGGCCTCTGTTAGGTGTAACAACAGACACCCTGAAACCGCTCTTTCAGCTCCTGAAAGGGGAGTCGACCTTAATGTGCCCTTGACGTTTAACACCGGCAGCCCTTGCAATATTAAAGGAAATAAATCAAAGACTGAGTTCCTGTCACAGAAAAAGAAAAGCATGTGGGTTACCTGTTGTTTTAGTAATTTTTAATAGTATCAAACAACCTCATACTGTAAAAGGACAATTAGATGTAGAACGCAAAGATTTTCTGTTATGGAAATGGGTTTTTTTAAGCTTCCAGTTTTCCAAAGTCTGCCACAAAAGCAGATTGCAGCTTTGGGAAGTCTTGTGGAGAGATCCAGATATTATTTAAGTTCCTCTGTCTACTGTTCAACTAACTCAATTGCAGATTCATAGCTCTGATTTTCAGTTAGCCATTGCTGATTACAGGGGTCAATTTCCAGTTCACCTTCCATCTATTCCTTTTTTGCAGCTGTTAGCCCTTACTCAGCCAGAGCTCACACACAACTATTCTCCTGTTCCACTAACAAGTGCTAGAACTGTGCTCACAGATGGTTCTGGCAGAACGTCTAAGGCAGCAGTCACCTGGCTCAGAGCAGGAAAATGGGTATATGACACACACAAGGTAAGAGGTTCCTCTCAGATAGCAGAGCTCTCTGCAGTCATACCTGCATTTCAGCTATTTCCAGAGCCTTTAAACATTGTTTCCCATTCAACCTCTGTCGTCGGAGCAGTCTGACGAATTGAGAATTCATACATGAAAGATATCTCCAATTGCAATTAGCTCATATGTTTAAATCATTACTGTATGAAATTAGTGATTGTAAACACAAATTCCATAGAATCCACATTCATTCTCACACTTCTCTCCCAGGCCCATCCCAGCAGAAAATCCTGTGGCAGATCAAATAGGTGATAACAGGGAACTTTACCCAAACTGCAGTAGTTCCAAACAATTTTGAAAAAGCAAAGCTGTCCCACAGCTTTCTTCACCAAAATGCAAAATCCCTCCAAAAAACAATCCACCTTACACTATCTCGAGCCAGAGAAATTATTTCCATATTCCCTGTCTACCAGAGACTCACTCCTCTACCATCTGAGGGGGTAAAACCTCGTGGAACTAACCCACTGGACATCTGGCAGTCAGGCATAACGCATTATTCACCATTTGGAAAATTAAAATACATCCATGTGTCCATTGACACATGTTCTGGTGCCACTGCAGCAGCAGCACATGCAGGAGAGAAGGCCCAAGTTGTCAACAAACACCTGATATTTGCAATATCAGTCCTTGGCATCCCCAAAATTATAAAAACAGATAACAGACCGGCATACACTTCTCATTCTTTCAAAGAATTTTTCAACATGTGGGGCATCTCCCATGTCACAGGGATCCCCCACTGCCCCATTGGTCAAGCAGTGCTAGAGCGTGCTCATCAAACACTCAAGGATATGTTAACCAAACAACAAAACACCACAATTGGACTGAGATGGTGAGTGTGGGAATGGTTGGGGTTTGGTCGATGTGCTGCTCAAGTCATGCAGTGATTTGGGTTTCCTTTCTTGGAGCTGAGGAAGAGAAGAACCCAAGGACTGCAGGAACCCCTGAGCCAGCCCAAGGGACGTGCTTTTGGAAGGTGGATGAACAGGCCCAGCTCTCTCTGCAAGATAAGTGGAGGGCTCTGAGCCAGAGAGGGGATGAGAGCCGGGTACAGGCTTGGGAATCGCCAGGAGGGCTTTTGAAATGAGCGTAGGGAAGGGATGTGTAAGAACAAGTCCCTTAGGAGAGGGAAGCGGAGAGGCTGAGTTTTGACCCCAGCACTGGGGTGTGCAGGGCAGAGCAGAGAATCTCCCCCATGTAAGACTCTTGTGGGTCTGTCTTTGCAGTTCTGACAGGCACTACTTGTCATGGCCTATCCTCTCCATTCCGGAACAGGCCCTGGCAAGCAAAGAACCAACACCCCACACCAGCACAGTCAGACCCACCCATGTGCTTTGAGCCAATTTGTTATGTCATGGCCTATCCTGTCCATTCTGGAATTGCCTGTGGATACCAAAAAATCAAGCCCCTACCATGTGACAGTTTAGCCTTATCCGTGTTCCAAAGACCCCTTTGTGATGTCACGGCCTGTCCTCTCCATTCTGGAATAGCCCCTGGAAACCAAAGAATCAACATCACAGAATGTCACTGTGCAGCCCCACCCATCTGCCATGGGCCCCTTTGTGATGTCACGGCCTTTCCCCCAGGAAAGAAAGCCTGTAACCTTTGGCTTTGAGGTTCAGTTGGTGGGGCACCTGGGCACTCCACAGGCAGCATGAGCTTTCTATCCTGCCACCTTTTGTCTGGGAAGAATGCTTGACCATATTCAATTTTGGGAGTCTCACCAACAAGTTCAGTGCAGGGCTCCTGTCCCAGTTTAAAAGAGACACAGGTGTTTTTCTGAGGATGAGTTATGAGAAAAGATCGAAACTCCTCCCTCTATGCAATTAAAAATCTAAAATTAAGAGGCTCCAGTTGAAGGAAAAGAAATTATGGAAAAGGAAAAATAAAAGCCCTTTTTAAAAGGTATGTGTGTATGAGCAGAAAGAACGAAAGAAAACAAGTACAACAACCAAACAATGCTTCTATACCCACAGATAGTCCCCTTAAAAACAAACCAACAAACAAACAAAGGACAAAAAGTCAACAGTTCAGTTTGTGCCCTTTGGTGCAATTCTAACCACAGGCAACAGGGGGTGCCGTTGGGTCACTAAAGATGCAGAGCTTGTAGTGTCCTGTGCCAGTCACCAGGGGGCGCTGTTGGATCACTGGAGATGCTGAGCCTGCAGTTCTTTCTGATGGCCAGCAGGGGGCGCTGTGGGATCACTGGTCATTGCCATGTGGGGGTAACA
>NW_020959096.1:0-1618 GCF_003031625.1 Empidonax traillii | reverse complement strand
CTTGAAGCATTGCTGGGCCCCACTGAGGGCAGGCACTGACAAAGCCTCCCCAGGGACTCCTGAGAGCAGATCCTTGCAGGCCAGGAGTGCAGGCACACAAAGGCTCTGGGCAGTGTCCCAATGGTCCCCTGATTCCATGAGACAACATTCCTAATTTACTGTCCAGACCAGAGGGAAATCACAGGAAGGCCCATGGTTTGTCAGGACTTGCTTTATCTGAGTGAGCCCCGGGGGGCTTTTGGTGCTGAGTCCTTGAACCTCAGGTACTGAGGGGAGATTGTACAAACCTGTCCATAAGGGAAAGTCAGAAGGAAAACGCAAAGTATCTGGAAGCATTAATGAGCCCCAATGGGTGTCACTACTGACAAAGTCTCTCCAGGGACTAATTAAAGCACAGAATTGGAGGCCATGATTGCACAAACCTCTTCAAAACTCAGAATCAAAAGGCAAAGTACCTTAACAAACCTGTGGTACCTTGAAGTTTTAACAAACCCCACTGAGGGCCATTCCTGACAAAGGCTCTCAAGGGACTCCTTAGAGCAGATAATTGGAGGCCTGGACTGAACAAACCTCTCAAAGACTCACTTTCAAAAGGAAAAACCAAAGTTCCTTCAAAACCCTTGAGTACCTTGAAGCATTAAGAGCCCCACTGAGTGTCACTGCTGACAAAGTCTCTCCAGGGACTAATTAAAGCACAGAATTGGAGGCCATGATTGCACAAACCTCTTCAAAACTCAGAGTCAAAGGAAAAGGCAAAGTATCTTAACAAACCTGTAGTACCTTGAAGCTTTAACAAGCCCCACTGAGGGCCATCCCTGACAAAGGCTCTCAAGGGACTCATTAGAGCAGATAATTGGAGGCCAGGACTGAACAAACCTCTCAAAGACTCAGTGTCAAAAAGAAGTGTCTTAATAAACCTTGAGTGCCTTAAAAAATTAATGAGCCTCAGTGGGTGTCACAACTGACATTCTCTCCAGGGACTAATTAAAGCAGATAATTGGAGGCCATTACTGAACAAACCTCTCACAGATTCAGTGTCAAAAAAAGTACCTTAATAAACCCTGAGTGCCTTGAAGCATTAATGACCCACTGAGGGTTGTCACTGTCTGGGGCTCTCAAGGGACTCGTTACAGCAGATAATTGGAGGCCATGGCTGCACAAACCTCTCAGAGATGCAAAACCAAAAGCAAACCCCAAATTGCTCTGAAAATCCTGCAGGCCCTTGAAGCCTTAAGGAGCCCCCCGAGGGTCCCTCCTGACAAAGCCTCCCCAGGGACTCTGCAGCAGCTCCTTGGAGGCCCTGAGTGCAGGGAGCCAAAGGCTCTGGGCAGCAGCTCAGCTGCTGACAAAAGCCTGGCTGGGGTTGGGGAAGTTTCCTTCCTTTTCAGGCTTCCTCCAGCTTTGAGAAACGCTGCCTGCCAGATTGGCACCACCTAAGAAGGGCTCTGGCAGGTTCCTGGCAGCAAAGCCGGCCTGCCCTGGGCTCCAGCCCAGATCTTTGGAGCAGGGAGACACCTGAGAGTTCAGAAGAGGAGGCTGCATCTTTGACAACATTTGGGGACAAGCAGGCATTGCTGCTCTGTGGATAATCTGCATGTGAATGGTTGCTTTGAGTTCA
>NW_020959095.1:47970-49555 GCF_003031625.1 Empidonax traillii | reverse complement strand
TGCCCTGGGCACGGAGCTCAATGCCCAGGGACAGCCCATCTCCGGCGCCTTTGGGGCCTTTGGCTACGGCCTCGGCTCTGCCCGTGCCTTTGGCTACGGCCTGGGAGGCCTGGGCTGCTACGGCACCAGGGGCTGCATCTGCTGAGGGTCTTTCCACCACAGCTCACACCCCCTGGACCTGCCCTTCTCAGCTGATGGTTGCTCTACTGCAACACAGACTGAAACCCTCCCAATATTTTCTCTCTCTATTCTTTCTTTTGTCTCAATAAAGTTCTCCTGCAGCAAAACATGAGATGCCTCCTCAGCCTTTCTTCTCCCAACTCTCCCACAACTTCCTTTGGCACAGAGCTCTGGCACCAGATGCCATCGCATGGGGACACAAGGGACCAGCTCTCTCCTAGGAAATATTTCACAAACATCAACACACACTGGCACACAAGGGCCTTCCACAATGGGACACAAACTCTTCCCTTGCCCAAACACAGCCTTGGACACACCACCCACCCCTCTGACACAAACTCCCAGGGGGTGCTGCCTTCAGTGTCCATGGATACCACGGGCTCCAGCCCTTCATCAGCCCCAAGGCTCTGCTTGCATCATTGAATCATAGAATCGTAGAATTAACTGGGTTGGAAGAGACCTCAGAGATCATCCAGTCCAACCCTTGATCCAACCCCACTGGGATTACCAGATCATGGAACTCAGTGCCACATCCAGCCTCAGCTTAAAAACCTCCAGGGACAGTGAATCCACCACCTCTCTGGGCAGGCCATTCCAATGCCTGATCACTCTCTCTGCAAAGAACTTCTTTCTAATATCCAACCTAAACCTCCCCTGGCACAGCTTAAGCCCATGCCCTCTTGTCCTGCTGCTGATTGCCTGGGAGAAGAGACCGACCCCCACCTGGCTACAACCTCCTCTCAGGGAGTTGTAGAGAGTGATGAGGTCACCCCTGAGCCTCCACCTGTCCAGACTAAACAACCCCAGCTCCCTCAGCCTCTCCTCACAGCACTTGTGCTCCAGGCCCTTCCCCAGCCTGCTTGCTCTTCTCTGCACCTGCTCCAGCCCCTCCATGTCCTTCCTGAGCTGAGGGGCCCAGAACTGAACACAACACTCAAGGTGTGGCCTCACTAGTGCTGATTCCAGGGGAAGGATCACTTCCCTGCTCCTGCTGCCACCCTGTTCTTGATCCAGGCCAGGGTCCATTGGCCTTTTTGGCCCCCTGGGCACACTCTGGCTCATGTTCAGCCTCCTGTCGGTCAGCACCCCCAGATCCCTTCCTGCCTGGCTGCTCTCCAGCCACTCTGTCCCAGCCTGGAGCGCTGCAGGGGTTGTTGTGGCCAAAGGGCAGGACCCGGCACTTGGTCTGGTTGAACCTCATCCCATTGCAGTCAGACCATGGATCCAGCCTGTCCAGGTCCCTCTGCAGAGCCCTCCTGCCTTCCAGCACATCAACACTCCCTCCCAACTTGGTGTCCTCTGCAAATTTGCTGATGATGGACTCAATCCCCTCATCTCAATCATCCATAAAGATGTTAAACAGGACTGGGCCCAGCACTGATCCCTGGGGACACCACTGGGGACT
>NW_020959095.1:44428-45985 GCF_003031625.1 Empidonax traillii | reverse complement strand
AGGGGCTGCTCCACCTGCTGAGGGTCCTTCACAACACCCCTCACACCACCAGCTCGGGGCTCTGCCAACAGCTCCTGCAACCAAACCACCTCAGCTGACCATCCCCCTACTGGCACCTCACACTTCATCCCTTCCACTTGTGTTTCTTGTTTTTTCACTCTTTCGTCTCAATAAAGTTCTCCTACAGAAAAGCCTCAGATGAGTCCTCCTCTTCTTTTTTAATTCCTCTGGTCTGCCATCCTCAGCCAGCACAAAGCCAGGAATCAAAGAGCCACTAGGGAGTTGGGAAGAGCCACAACCCCTTTGTCAGCAAATCATCCCCCAGCACTAACACACACACTGCACAGCCTGGGGCCCTTCCAGAATGGGGCACAAAGCCAGCACCTGCTGCACCAAAGGCTTCCCCACAACAATGCTCTCCTGCACAGCCTCTGCCAAAGTCTCTCTGGACCAGCACACACCGCACAAACTCTCTCACCCACCAAGATTTTGAAACCCTCCCACCAAACAGGGTCAAAAAATCATCCAGTTTTGAAGGAACTCCGGAGAGCAAGTGCTTCAACCTCCCATTATAGCAAGACCATCAAAAGCAGAATTCCCAGTGCCATGGCCACTTCAGTTTTACATCTCCAGGGACACAGATCCCACCTCCATCTGTGTACACCCTCACACTCTAAATCCCTGACTTCCTTAACAAAGGTATTCCACCTGGGTTCACTCTGGAGGGGCAGTGCAGGGGCAGGGACTGATCTGATCTGATCTCTCTCAGGACCAGGGACAGCACTCGAGGGAACATCTGGAGCTGAGGCAGGATAGGTTTAGGCTGGAGAGCAGGAAAAGGTTTTCCCCTTGGTGAAGGTGTTTGAGTACTGGAACAGGCTCCCCAGGACAGTGGGCACAGCACCAAGCCTGTCTGAGATCCAGAAGGGTTTCGAAAATGCTCTCAGAGCCATGGTGGGTTTGCTGGGGTGTCCTGTGCCAGGGCTGGGAATTGGACTCAGTGATCCTCATGAGTCCCTTCTAATAAATGATATTCCATGATTCTAAAACCTAAATGTAAAAGATCATTGAGTCCAACCATTTCCCCAGCACAAGCAAAGCCACCACTTCACCCCTGTTCCCAAGTGCCAAAACTACAGGGCTTTTCCAGCCCTCCAGGGATGGTGACTCCACCACTGCCCTGGGCAGCCTGTGCCAAGAACTGACAACCCTTCAGGCCAGAACATTTGCCTATGTTGGCAATTCCACCTCCCCTGGGGCAACTTGAGCCATTTCCTCTCCTCCCATGGCTTGGTAGCAGGGACACAACACTGACACTGCCCTTGTTCTGAGCCCCATTCAGGGAACTCCACAGAGCAACCAGCTCAGCCCTCTCCTGCTGAAAAGCCAACATGCCCAGTCCCTGCCACTGCTCCTCACGGGGCTTCTTCTCCTCACCCTTCCCCACTTGCCCTTCCCACGGGTCCCAGCACAGCCCAGCACTGGGAGCCCAGAGTGGGACCTTGCTGGGCCCAGCTCAGACCAGCGCTACGGATGAACCAACACGAGACTGGGGGG
>NW_020959095.1:40307-41960 GCF_003031625.1 Empidonax traillii | reverse complement strand
AGCCCCCAAACAACTGCCCCAACATCAACCACCCACCACCTGCAATCCTCCACCTGCAACAGGGATTCATCTCCAGCCCAAGGCTCTCCCATGGCCTCAGCACTTCCAGCTCCTGCTCTCAGGGCTCCCAGCAAGGAAGCAGGGAAGGGGCCAGCCTGCCCTGCTGCAAACATGGCCCGGCTCCCTCCTCCTCTTTTCCCCCTTCCTTCTCTCCAGCGCCCCTTGGGTTCTGCCCAGTCCCCTCCGCTGCAAACACCTTCTCACAACACACACACCATCGGCCACCTCCGCTGGGCTGCTCCCAACAAGGGCAGCAGGAAGACCTGGGGGCTCTGGAGAAATCTCCTGTAAGGGAAGGACCTAGGCTGATGGTCGCCCTCCTGGCCCGTCAGACCAGATCCCTTCCCCTGGCTGCTTGTTCCTTTTCTCTCTGTTGTCTCAATAAACTTCTCCTGCATCACAGTCTGTCGTGACTCATCTTCTTTTCTGTTTTATTGGTCTGCCAAACTCACTGAGTACAAGCCAGGATTCAACAGGCCATTGGGGTTGGTGAAAATGCCTATAAGACCTTTCTTAACAAATCTATCACAACCACTAACACACAGACTGCACAGGGTTGGGACCATTCCAGGACATTACACACAAACCTGCTGCACCAAAGGCTTCCCCACAACAATGCTCTCCTGCACAGCCTCTGCCAAAGTCTCTCTGGGCCAGCACACACTGCACAAACTCAATAACCCAGCAGGACTCTTCAGTCCTCCCAATAAAATCAGAGGCACATAAACATCACGTTGGACAGGAACTCTGTAGTGCACGTTTTTCAACTCTCCTGTTCAAGCAAAACAAGCAAGAGCAGGTTTTCCAACACCATGGACAGTTCAGTGTTAGATCTGCCAGGACAGAGACTCCACCTCCTCTTCCACTCTGTGACCTCCCTCACACCGAACAAGGCTTGTCTTCTTGGCCTCTGGAATTCCATCTCTTTTCCCTGTTACCAGTGGCCCCTTGTCCTGCCCGTGTGCTCTGCTGACAAGAGCTGGGCTCCCTCCACTTCCTTCCCTGCCACCAGGGATTCACCCCCACTGATGACCCTGCCCTGGCCAGCCTTGTCTCCTGGCAGTCCCAGCTCTCTCAGCCTCTCCTCCACCCAAGATGCTCCAGTCTCCTCAGTACCTTGATGGCCCTGCAATGGTTTTGCTCCACTAAATCCAGGAGCTTCTTCCATTGGGGAGCCCACAAGTGTCCCCAGCACCTCATATGAGTCCTCAGCAGTTCTCAGGGGACAGCAAGAGTCACCACCAACTACTTCATCACCTTTCCCAATCCTGACCTGGACACTTCTGGCTTTTTTTCCCACATTGCTACATGGCCACCCCCTGGGCCATTTCTTCTGCAGCTGCACCACAAAGACTTGATCTGATAAGAGAGGAATTACACAAAAACAATTGACCCCATTGATGGCCAGACATTCCTCCTGCCTGGGCTGACCCCTCCCCACAAACAGCACTGTGCCCCTGCCCTTGCTCAACTCCAGGACATGGCCATGGCCATCACCACTCCTCTTTTCAGGGCTGGCCCAAGGGATGCAGCTCCTGGGCTACAGCACTGCACACTTGTTCCATCTGCCCTTTGGGACACTCACCCCAAGGC
>NW_020959095.1:37104-38554 GCF_003031625.1 Empidonax traillii | reverse complement strand
CACTGACCTTCCACTGCTAATTGGGGTTTTTTGCTCACAGGACCACAACACTAAAACTGACGGGTCATGTGCAGGAAACCTCACGGCTTCAATGCGGAATCAGCGCAATGACATCACAGACCAGCCTGGAAACAAAGGCATCCAGCCCAAGTTGTTCCTTCTTCATTGGATTTCTTCATCAGGACAGCAAATACAGTTCACATCACAGAGTAAATGTCCTGTAAAGGTGAGAAATGACATGGAACAGAACACTGGAACAAGGCCACCCTGACCAGCTTCTGCAGTTCCACATCCATCCTCTTGCTTCCTTCAAGACAGGAGGGGCCCAGGCCTCTTTCCACCATCAGGAAGCCCTTGGAGGATTGATGACCTTCCCAAACCAATCAACAGTGACCTCCACAGCACATCAATGAGCATCCCTGGCATTCCTGGGGGCAGCCCAGGGATTTATTTACATCCAGTTGGACAAAAGAAGAGGGTCCACGCTCCACAACACACCCACAAATGAGAGCACATGAGAACATGGGGTGACCTCACTGCTGACACCCAAATTCTCCAAGGCTTCCACTGCTGATTCAGCCCTGCTGGAGACGCAGATTCCACGGAACTGCTCCCAACTGTGCCTTGAAAGCTGCCGCCAAGGGCAGATGGACACGGCCTCAAGGGCAGGACATGCAATCACACAATTCCACAAAGGAATTCCTTTCTTGTGACAGAAGATTTGACAGGAGCTTGCCAACTGTCCACTAGTGATTCCAGTTCTTTCATCAAAGGTCCAGGATGTTACAACTTTGGGTTATAAATTAGGAAACGTCATGTCCTGAATGTGGAAAAAGCCAACGGATGTCACAGCCCAGCCTGGGCAAAGAGGGATCAGGCCCAGCTGGTTGTTTCTTTCATGGATTTCTTAATGAGGTAAAAACACACACTTTGAATGACAGAGGATGTTGTCACATGAGTTTGAGAAATGCAAATTGAACATAACACTGGAACCAGGCCAACCTGACCAGCCCTAAATTCTCCAGTTCCTCCCCCTTGATCCTGTTCAAGTCAGGATGGGAATGAGCTCTCCTTTCCCATCAGGAAGCGCTTCCAGGCACTGTGACCTATCCAAGCTATTGGAAAGTGCCCCCAAACATCATCCAACTCCTCCAGCATTGCTGGGTAAAACACAAGGACTGAGGGACATCCAGGAGAACATAAGAGAGGATGCACAATTCCCAGCACACTCACAAACCACAGCACACCAGGGCCACCAAATCACCTCCCTCAGGACATCACACCTCTCCTGGGCCCCCGGTGTGTATTCAGCCCTCCCTGACACACCTCCAACAAACCAAGCCTCCCACAAACCAACCCCTCCAAGCTGCCGCCAGCTGACAGTGCTGGGCCAAGGCTGTGCCGCCCCTGCGGGAGCAGCATAAAAGCCGGCCCAGCGCCTCTCTCCCTG
>NW_020959095.1:29976-31491 GCF_003031625.1 Empidonax traillii | reverse complement strand
AAGGCTTCCCCACAACAATGCTCTCCTGCACAGCCTCTGCCAAAGTCTCTCTGGGCCAGCACACACTGCACAAACTCTCTCACCCACCACCACTCTCACACCTGCCCACCAAACAGAGTCACAACATCACCCACTTTGGCACGATGGAGTGCAAGTGCTTCAACTCTGCTGCTCAAGCAAAACCAGCAAAAGCAGGAATTCTAGGACCAGGGCCAGTTCAGTGTTAGATCTGCCAGGACAGAGACTCCACCTCCTCCTCCACTCTCTCATGTCCAGCACACTGAGAAATTCTTGCCTTCCTTGATCACTGAACTCCATCTGTTTCCCTTGTGCCCATGGCCTCTTGTCCTGCCCATGTGCTCTGCTGACAAGAGCTGGGCTCCCTCCACTTCCTTCCCTGCCACCAGGGATTCACCCCCACTGATGACCCTGCCCTGGCCAGCCTTGTCTCCTGGCAGTCCCAGCTCTCTCAGCCTCTCCTCCAGCCAAGATCCTCCAGCCCCTTCAGGATCTTTGTGCCCATTCCCTGGCCAGGCTCCACTCACTCCGTGTGATTTTCCAACCGGGAACCCCAAAAGTGCCCACAGACCTCACAGGGGACATGGCCAGTGCTGAGGACACAGAAAGAGTCACCTCCCTGTTCTTCATCACAACACTTTTCCCAAGCCTGTCCGGGTGACTTCTGGTCCCTTTTCCCACACTGGTTCATGGCCACCTCCTGGGCCATTTCTTCTCCACCAGCACACCAAAATCTTGTCCCAATAAGAGGTTATTTATATGAAAACAATTGATTCAATTGACCCTCAGACATTCCTCCTGCCAGGGCTGACCCCTCCCCAGAAACTGCTGGAGACCCCAAAGGTGTTCAGCCGCAGCAGCCAGAAGCAGCTGCACAGCCAGAGGCCTCAGAGATAACGCTGCAATCCAGCAAACGGCCTGGGACACTCAGGGACAGGGAAAGAAGAAGCTGCCAAATCCTGGGGAAGGATTCCATGCACTCAATACCTGTTACCAAAGGGAAAACTGAGAGGGAAAGGCTACTTGTGCTATCTTTATCCATGGACTACATACTGATTAATAATTAGCAATAATAGAGCAACACAAGATGGTCTATAAAACGTTTGGGAAGTGGGATAAATCTGAGAAAGGGGTGTAATAGTTTGTTAAACAGTTCAATGCATGTTCCCTGCCCTATAGCTTGCAATATTCTTGCTCTAATTGGGATAAAAAGGATTTAATGTAAACATTGCATTCCATCCCCCTCCTCCTTTCCCAGAGACAAAGAGGACCAAACATAAATCCCTGGATTTTGTGATACAGTTAGTATGTTTTATTAGTAATTGGCATATTAAGTCACCAATCTCATGCATGAAGGGAACATGGTCAATGCAGATTTTGGGGATTTTCAAGGCTTTTTACCATTTTCCCTCCACTTTAACCCAGAAAACTTCCTGAGCCAGATCCACCATCAGCTGCATTGCTGAGCTTTCATCCTTCCCAACTCATACAGGAACA
>NW_020959095.1:21769-22798 GCF_003031625.1 Empidonax traillii | reverse complement strand
CTGAAAAGCCCAGACCAGCCTGACAGGGCTGGGAGGGTTTGGGGCCCCCTTCCCAACACACCCAAAAACCACAGCACACGAGGGACACGGGGTGACCTCACTGATGACAACCTAATTTTGTTGGGTTTTGTTCTTTATTCAGTCCTCCCTGACACACATCTTCAATGGAACTGCTCCCAAACAACAACTGTCCCTTGAAAGCTGCCGCCAAGGACAGATGGACACGGCCTCAAGGGCAGCACATGGAATCACAGAATTCCATGAAAGAATTCCCTTGTTATGACAGAAGAGGAGACAGGAGCTTGCCAATTGTCCATTAGTAATTATAATTTTTTACTCACAGGTCCAGGATGTTACAACTATTAGTTTTGTTTCATCTTAGAAGTTATGAAACTTCATGGTTTGAATGCGGAAAGAGGGAACTGATGTCACAGCTCAGCCTGGGAACAAAGGGATCGAGCCCCGTTGGGGGTTTCTCTCTTGCATTTCTTCAGGAGTTCAAGGAATAGATTTTAAATAACAGAGTACATTGTCCTGTAAACCTCAGAAATTCAAAAGGACCATACCAATGGGAAAGGTTAAGCCTGAGCAGCCTCAGGTTTTCCAGATCCTCTCTCTTGATCCTTTTCAAGATACAAGGGCATAAACTCTCCTTCATCCATCAGGTAGGGATCCAAGGCACTTTTACCTCTCCAAGGTCCTGCAGTGTCCTCTTGCAGGAGCCACAAAATGACTCCGTCAGCATTCCTGGGGGCAACACAAGCACTGAGGGACATCCAGTCCCACACAACAAGAGAGGGCCCACTCAGCACAAAGCACCCACAAACCACAGCACACCAGGGACACCAAATCACCTCCCTGATGACATCACACCTCTCCTGGGCTCTGGCTGTTTAGTCAGCCCTCCCTGACACACCTCCAACAACCCAAGCCTCCCACAAACCAAGCCCTCCAAGCTGCCGCCAGCTGACAGTGCTGGGCCAAGGCTGTGCCGCCCCTGCGGGAGCAGCATAAAAGCCGGCCCAGCGC
>NW_020959095.1:17699-20556 GCF_003031625.1 Empidonax traillii | reverse complement strand
CTCAATAAAGTTCTCCTGCAGCAAAACATGAGATGCCTCCTCAGCCTTTCTTCTCCCAACTCTCCCACAACTTCCTTTGGCACAGAGCTCTGGCACCAGATGCCATCGCATGGGGACACAAGGGACCAGCTCTCTCCTAGGAAATATTTCACAAGCATCAACACACACTGGCACACAAGGGCCTTCCCCTATGGGTCACAAACTCTTCCCTTGCCCAAACACAGCCTTGGACACACCACCCACCCCTCTGACACAAACTCCCAGGGGGTGCTGCCTTCAGTGTCCATGGACACCGCGGGCTCCAGCCCTTCAGCATCCCCAAGGCTCTGCTTGCATCATAGAATCACAGAATCATAGAATCATAGAATCATAGAATTAACTGGGTTGGAAGAGACCTCTGAGATCATCAAGTCCAACCCTTGATCCAACCCCACTGGGATTACCAGATCATGGCACTCAGTGCCACATCCAGCCTCAGCTTAAAAACCTCCAGGGACGGGGAATCCACCACCTCTCTGGGCAGGCCATTCCAATACCTGATCCCTCTGTCTGGAAAGAACTACTCAGGAACCATGTAGGCTGTGAAGAGATGCCTCTCCCTCTTCCATGTGCCATGCCATGGTTTCCAGGAGGATCTGCACTGGAACTTTGCAGGCAGAGAGGTGGCGCTGACTGCCCTGGGATAAATCACATCTTCGGTGTTCCCCCCTTTAACAGGGAGGGTTTTCCTCTGCCAGTTCACTCTGGGGGCTCTTCACCACATGGAACAGTTCGTTCTGAGGATGTGGAGCTGTGTAAATTGATATGCTGAACAGTTCTTAGGCTGAATTGACCCAAACACTAAACCCTCACCCAGCAAGTTCTCACTGAGCAAACACAACACCCGTCCAAGCCGTGAGCAGCCAGTTGGTTTGTGCACATCATGATTTGGGAAGATGCCTCACAGGCTTTACTGAAGTCCAGGCAGAAAACATCCAGAGCCCTCCCCTCACTTCCTCAGCAGGTCACCCTGGCCTAGCAGGAGGCCAGGGTGGTCAAGCAGGACCTGCCTTTCACAAACCCACACTGGTTGGGCCTGCTCTGCTGGTTGAGCACGAGGGGCCATCTCAAGGCACTCCACACCATCTGCTCCTTAACCTTCCCCATCACTGAGGTCAGGCTGACAGGCCTGGGCCTGATCCACTGCTCTCCCAGGATGGGACATGTGCTGGCATTTAAGCCCATAGCAGAGTTTGGCTGGGAAGGACTTTCAAGACAAGCTTGTTCCAAGCTCCTGTCACTGCAGGGACACCTTCCCCCAGCCCAGGTTGCTCCAAGCCCTGTCCAACCTGGCCTGCAACACTTGCAGGGATGGAGCAGCCACAGCTTCTCTGGGAAACCTGTGCCAGGGTCTCCCCACCCTCACAGCCAAGAATTTCTGTCCAATATCTCACCTAAATCTCTCCTGCTCCACTTTAGAAACATCCTCCCCATGTCCTGTCACTGCCTGGGCAGCACTTCAGTCCAAAGGCTCAAGCAGGGACAGCTCGACCATGACCAGGCAGGGTTGCAGCAACTTGAGGCCATTTCCAAAACCAACCCCTGGTTTTTGGGAAAGAGCCTAAAAGCCATCTTATAAAAAGACCAATTTCTAGTACTTGTAGAGAGCGAGAAGTTTCTCCTCAACCTTCTTTGCCTGGAAAAAAAGCAGTTCCAATACATGGAAACACAACCCACCAGACTTGTTCTCCAGAACCCTCACAAACTACTTTTTGGAAGCTCTTCTTGAACCAGAGCCCAAACACTGGGACCCCAAAGGGTAAACAGGCATAAAGACAGGCTTAGGAACCAGGCAGTGGAGCAGGGAGGAAGGAAGAGGACTGAAAGGGCAGCCCCTCACGCTCAGCACAACTGCAAAGCCCAGACCATCCTGATAGGGTTGAGAGGAAATGGGGATCCTCTTGAAAAGGTGTCCAAACACCACAGCACCTGAGAGACATGGGGTGACCTCAGTGATGACACCCCACCTCTCCAGTGCTTTGCTAATGTCTCCAAAATACCACAACACTCAAATTCCATGTAAATGCTCCCATATCCCAACTGATCAAAGCTGTCGCCAAGGGCAGATGGACACGGCCCCAAGGGCAGGACAGGACATTGCAGAGCTGGGCAAGGAAAACACGCCCAGCTGAGGACAGGCCACAGGTTTTCCAGGTCCTCTCTCTCAGACATGGTTCAAGGGGATGAGCTCTCTTTCCTAACCCAAGGAGTGCTCCAATGGACTATGACCTTGGCAAGATGGTGGAGAGTGGCCACCCCAGGACATTAATGGCTCCCTCAGCATTCCTGGGTGCAGCACAACGACTGATGGACATCCAGGAGCACAGCAGAGGCTTCACTCTGCACAACAGAGCCACAAACCACAGCACACGAGTGGCATGAGCTCACCTCACTGATGACACCTCTGCCACCAAAGCTTTGCTCATGTCTACAAAGCTCCCAGAAATGCACTTGCCATGCAAATCCTCCCAGTTACAACTGAATCTCCAAAGCTGCCGCCAAGGGCAGATGGACACGGCCTCAAGGGCAGGACAGGACATTGCAGAGCTGGGGAAGGAAAACACACCCAGCTGAGGACTGGCCAGGCTGGGCCAGGCAAGAGCTGCTGCCTGAGAAATGCCCCAAGGGCCTGGGCCAAGGCTGTGCCGCCCCTGCGGGAGCAGCATAAAAGCCGGCCCAGCGCCTCTCTCCCTGCCACGCTTCTCCTGACGCCTTCTCCTGCCTTCTGTGCCGCCAACAAGGTGAGCCTGCAGCCCCTGACAACCCCCTCCTGCTCCTGCCACACCGCCCCCCTGGCCCCTCTCTCCCAGCACGCTCT
>NW_020959095.1:14691-15895 GCF_003031625.1 Empidonax traillii | reverse complement strand
GAGACAACCTACGAATAGGTTTTGTATTTAGCTGAACCACTGCAAACAGTCTTTTAAGCACACTGAAATCCATTGTCCACCTTCTCAAGCTGGTTTTTCCACTCCTCAAAGGTGGTCTCGCTGCTCTCAGCCTCCTTCCACATCCTGAATGTATTTTCCATATCTTCATGGACACTCTGGTTTCCAACATCTCTGGGCCAGCACACACTGCACAAACTCTCTCACCCACCACCACTCTCACACCTGCCCACCAAACAGAGTCACAACATCACCCACTTTGGCACGATGGAGTGCAAGTGCTTCAACTCTGCTGCTCAAGCAAAACCAGCAAGAGCAGGAATTCCAGGACCAGGGCCAGTTCAGTGTTAGATCTGCCAGGACAGAGACTCCACCTCCTCTTCCACTCTGTGACCTCCCTCACACCGAACAAGGCTTGTCTTCTTGGCCTCTGGAATTCCATCTCTTTTCCCTGCTACCAGTGGCCCCTTGTCCTGCCCGTGTGCTCTGCTGACAAGAGCTGGGCTCCCTCCATTTCCTTCCCTGCCACCAGGGAGTCACCCCCACTGATGACACTGCCCTGGCCAGCCTTGTCTCCTGGCACTCCCAGCTCTCTCAGCCTCTCCTCCAGCCAAGATGCTCCAGCCCCTTCAGGATCTTTGTGCCCATTCCCTGGCCAGGCTCCACTCACTCCGTGTGATTTTCCAACTGGGAACCCCAAAAGTGCCCACAGACCTCACAGGGGACATGGCCAGTGCTGAGGACACAGAAAGAGTCACCTCCCTGTTCTTCATCACAACACTTTTCCCAAGCCTGTCCGGGCGACTTCTGGTCCCTTTTCCCACACTGGTTCATGGCCACCTCCTGGGCCATTTCTTCTCCACCAGCACACCAAAACCTTGTCCCAATCAGAGATTAATTCTGTGAAAACAATTGATTTAATGTATACTCAGATATTCCTCCTGCCTGGGCTGACCCCTCCCCAGAAACTGCTGCAGACCCCAAAGGTGTTCAGCCTCAGCAGCCAGAAGCAGCTGCACAGCCAGAGGCCTCAGAGATAACGCTGCAATCCAGCAAACGGCCTGGGACACTCAGGGACAGGGAAAGAAGAAGCTGCCAAATCCTGGGGAAGGATTCCATGCACTGAATACCTGTTACCAAAGGGAAAACTGAGAGGGAAAGGCTACTTGTGCTATCTTTATCCATC
>NW_020959095.1:12233-14670 GCF_003031625.1 Empidonax traillii | reverse complement strand
GGCACGGAGCTCAATGCCCAGGGACAGCCCATCTCCGGCGCCTTTGGGGCCTTTGGCTACGGCCTCGGCTCTGCCCGTGCCTTTGGCTACGGCCTGGGAGGCCTGGGCTGCTACGGCACCAGGGGCTGCTCCACCTGCTGAGGGTCCTCCACAACACCCCTCACACCACCAGCTCGGGGCTCTGCAAAAGTGTGATACAACAAAAGGACCTCAACGCATGATTGCTCTACTTGCGCCTCACAGTGCAACCCTTCCACTTTTTTCTCTTGTTTTTTCTCTCCTTTGTCTCAATAAAGTTCTCCTGCAGCACACATTCAGATGACTCCTTGCCTTTTTTATTTCCTGCGGGATTTGATCCTCACCCACCACAATGCCGGGGATCAACGGGTTCCTGGGCAGTCGGGCAAGAGCCACAACCCCTTTGTCAGCAAATCCCCCCCCAGCACTAACACACACACTGCACAGCCTGGGGCCCTTCCAGAACGGGGCACAAACCCAGCACCTGCTGCACTAAAGGCTTCCCCACAACAACGCTCTCCTGCACAGCCTCTGCCAAAGTCTCTCTGGGCCAGCACACACTGCACAAACTCTCTCACCGAACAAGATTCTTAAAGAAGCTTGAAAACTGTCCACTAGTGATTCCAATTCTTTCATCAAAGGTCCATTTTTGGGTTAAAAATTAGGAAACCTCATGGCCTGAGTGCGGAAAAGGCCAACTGATGTCACAGCCCAGCCCGGGCAAAAAGGGATCAGGCCCAGCTGGTTGTTTCTTTCTTAGATTTCTTAATGAGGTAAAAACACACACTTTGAAAGAGAGAGGATGTTGTCACATGAGTTTGAGAAATGCAAATGGAACAGAACACTGGAATAAGGCCAACCTGACTACCCCTGAATTCTCCAGTTCCTCTCCCTTGATCCTGTTCAAGTCAGGATGGGAATGAGCTCTCCTTTCCCATCAGGAAGTGCTTCCAGGCACTGTGACCTTCCCAAGCTATTGGAGAGTGACCCCCAAACATAACCCAGCTCCTTCAGCATTCCTGGGTACAACATAATGGCTGATGGACATGCAGTCACACAGAAAAAGATCCGCAGATCCTCTTCCCAGCCATTCTTCTACATGTTCATCACTTTTTCTAACTTGCAGTCAACTGGGACCTCCCTGGTCACAAACATTGGAGCTCCAGGAACCTCTGCAAGGACACCATAAAATCATCACAGAATGGTTAAAATCACCAAAAAGTTTCAACCCCTGCCATAGGCAGGGACACCTTCCACTATCCAAGGTTGCTCCAAGCCCCATCCAATCTGGTTTTGGACACTTCCAGGGATCCAGGGGCAGCCACAGCTCCTCTGGGTGACCTGTGCCAGGGCCTCCCCAGCCTCCCAGAAAAGAACTTCTCTGGATATCTGAGCTCAGTCTCTCCTCCTCTAGTTTAAAGCTGTTCCCATCTGTCCTAGCACTGCCTGAGTCCGTAGCAGATCATGGTGCTCAACCCAACAGGCTCCATAAGGGACACCTTGAGAAGGTGTCCAGGACCACATCCAGGGAGGTTTTCAACAACCAGGGCTCATTTCCTCTTCTCCTGTGCCTTGGCACTAAAGACAAGAGACCGACAACCAGCTCCTGACAACCAACGTTCAGGCAGTTGCAGAGAACCAGAAAGTCTCCCCTCAGCCTTTTTTATCTAAACACTGAGAATCCAGGGTTCAAACAACAACTTCTCAGAACTCTTGTTCTCCAGGTTCCTCACCTCTTCTCTGGATGTGTCCCTGGGGAGCACAAGCCCTGTGACCCTGGTGTGTGAATGAGCCCATTGCAGAGAAATCCAGTGAGAAAGGGCAAGCTCATGACAGGCTGAGCCAGCTGGGAGAAAGGTGGGGAAGGAGCAAATGCAGGGGAAGGGGCAGCTCCTCACATCCAGCACACCTACAAACCCAAACAAGCGGGCAGGGCTGTGAGGGAATGGGGCCCCTCCTAACAACACACCCCAAACCACAGCACACGAGGGACACGGGGGGACCTCACTGATCACACCCCACCTCTCCAAAGCTTTCCTCACATCTCCAGCACTCTCAAACACACCTTTTCAACAGCTCCCTTTGGCCTCAAATACTCACAGTGAAAAGCTGCCACCAAGGTCAGATGGACACGGCCTCAAGGGCAGCACATGGAATCCCACAATTCCACAAAGGAATGCCCACACCAGGACAGAGGGGGAAGGAGGAGCTCACTGACCTTCCACTGCTAATTGGGGTTTTTTGCTCACAGGACCACAACACTAAAACTGACGGGTCATGTGCAGGAAACCTCACGGCTTCAATGTGGAATCAGCGCAATGACATCACAGACCAGCCTGGAAACAAAGGCATCCAGCCCAAGTTGTTCCTTCTTGATTGGATTTCTTCATCAGGACAGCAAATACAGTTCACATCACAG
>NW_020959095.1:7700-10014 GCF_003031625.1 Empidonax traillii | reverse complement strand
CCAGGGCCCATCATGACCTCCTTCCCCCAGAGCTCCGCCGTCGGATCCAGCGCAGGGGCTGCCCTGGGCACGGAGCTCAATGCCCAGGGACAGCCCATCTCCGGCGCCTTTGGGGCCTTTGGCTACGGCCTCGGCTCTGCCTGTGCCTTTGGCTACGGCCTGGGAGGCCTGGGCTGCTACGGCACCAGGGGCTGCTCCATCTGCTGAGCCCCCAAACAACTGCCCCAACACCACCAGCTCGGGGCTCTGCCAACAGCTCCTGCAACCAAAGCACCTCAGCTGACCATCGCCCTACTGGCACCTCACACTTCATCCCTTCCACTTGTGTCTCTTGTTTTTTCACTCTTTTGTCTCAATAAAGTTCTCCTGCAGCAAAACATGAGATGCCTCCTCAGCCTTTCTTCTCCCAACTCTCCCACAACTTCCTTTGGCACAGAGCTCTGGCACCAGATGCCATCGCATGGGGACACAAGGGACCAGCTCTCTCCTAGGAAATATTTCACAAGCATCAACACACACTGGCACACAAGAGCCTTCCACAATGGGACACAAACTCTTCCCTTGCCCAAACTCAGCCTTGGACACACCACCCACCCCTCTGACACAAACTCCCAGGGGGTGCTGCCTTCAGTGTCCATGGACACCGCGGGCTCCAGCCCTTCAGCAGCCCCAAGGCTCTGCTCTGCATCCCACCCACAGCTCCCTCTTTGCCCCATTCTCAGGCTCTCACAGCTCAACACACAACTCCAATCTCACCACAAATCAGGGGTACAATCCCCTCCCTCTCCCTGCTGCCCACACTGTGGGCACGAGCCCAGGACACGGGGGGTTTCTGGGCTTCCAGGGCACATTCCTGGCTCCCATTCACTTCTTCACCCACCAGTGCTCTCCAAGCCTTCTCCACAGGGCTGCTCTCAAACAGTCCCCACCAGCCTGCAGCCCTCTTAGGCACTCACACAACGCACCAGCTCCTGGTCATGCGGAACCTCACGACAAGGGCTCAAGTCCTCCTCTCTGGCCCATGCAGGCTCCTCTGGATGCCATCAGTTCCCCCTTGGGTACCAACCACACCACTCAGCTTGGTGTTATCCACAGCCTGGCTTAGACTGCATTTAGTCCTTCATCCTGATGCAAATGGTACAGATCAAACTCCCAAGGAGCAAGGTTCACAATGGAAGCTCAGCCAGAAAAGCACCTGGAGCAGATCCAGCAGCAAGTCCACTGATTGGGCTTTCATGATTCACGGTGTCACACAGGAACACCGAAACTGTAACAGAGCAGGAGGGAGGACCTCACTGACCTCCTGCTGCTGCTTCTGTTCATTTCCTCAGAGGAAGACACTATTAAGTCTTGTGGGTTATAAGTTATGAAAACTTACGATCTGAATGCTGAATAAGCGGACTGACCTCACAGACCAGCCTGGGCAAAATGGAATTTACCTCCTGTTTGTTGTTTGTTCATTGAATCTCTAATTCCTGATTTCATTAAGAAATACAAAGGCAGAATACAATGTCCTCTAAATCTGAGAAACCCATATGGACTATAACCCTGGCAATGAGGGTGAAGCTGAGCAAGGGCCTAAAGAGTTACCTTAAAATGCTTAGTTAGAGATTGAAGCTAGGTCTTAGGAATTTTAAAGGATGGTACCTTGTATGCCAGAGAATGATCACACCCAGATAAGAACAGGAATGAAGAAGTTTCTTTGAGAGAGAAGGGGTGAAATAGGGGCATGAGTACAATAGCTTGCAATATTCACCATCAAGAAGTGAGCCAACTAAGAAAGTTGAGAAGTTCAAGTGAGGAAGAAGAGTAAATTACAACCCCTTTGAGGCTGAAGAAACAGGAACAACCACCAAAACAGCCCACCAAAAGAAGACTCTGCCCAGACTCCAACTATTATGGATATTATGATTAGATGTTGCAACTGTATAAATATGCATGTATAGATGTAGCAATCACTCACCAAAACTGTATAAATTACCTGACTTTTCACTGATAACTTCGGAGCTAGTTTGTCCGGTGAGAACTGGCTGGTCTCCTCAATGTTGCTCGAAATAAATCCCTCTTGCTGCTTAAAGACCCAAAACTGTCTCTGAGCAGTTTCATTGTGCCCCTTTGGACATCAAGGGCACCTGAGCACAGGCCACTTCTCCAGGCACTCACTCCTGCTCTTCCTCCAGAAACCAAGCCAGGAGCTCTCTGTCAGCCCTCAGCAAGCGCTCCCAGGCACTGTGCCCACGAGCAGCTGATGGCAAGAGGAGCACAGTGGCCTCCCCAGCACATCAGGCAGCTCCCTCAGCATTCCTGGCTGCAG
>NW_020959095.1:4087-5154 GCF_003031625.1 Empidonax traillii | reverse complement strand
CAGGCACCAGGACCTTCCCAGGCTATTGCAGAGGGACCTGCCAAGAACAAAAAGCAGCTCCCTCAGCATTCCTGGGTGCAGCACAACGACTGATGGACATCCAGGAGCACAGCAGAGGCTTCACTCTGCACAACAGAGCCACAAACCACAGCACACGAGTGGCATGAGCTCACCTCCCTGATGACACCTGTGCCACCAAAGCTTTGCTCATGTCTACAAAGCTCCCAGAAATGCACTTGCCATGCAAATCCTCCCAGTTACAACTGAATCTCCAAAGCTGCCGCCAAGGGCAGATGGACACGGCCTCAAGGGCAGGACATGGAATCACAGAATTCCACAAAGGAATGTCTGCAGCAGGACAGAAGAGGAGAGAGGAGCACACTGACCAATCACCAGTAATTATAGTTTGTTCCTCACAGGTACAGGATGTTACAACTTACAGGTGATACCTTATGAAACCTCATGGCTTGAATGCAGAAAAAGGGAATTGGGGTCACAGCCCAGCCTGGGCACAAAGGGATAAAGCCCCATTGGGGGTTTGGTTATTGCATATATTTATTCAGGAGGTCAGCAAATAAAGTTTAAATGACCAAGTACCTTGTTCTGTGAACACTTCAGAAATCCAAATGGACCATAAGAATGGAACATGAGCAGCCTGAATTCAGTCTGAGCAGCCTCAAGTTTTCCAGATCCTCTCTCTTTATCACAGTCACAATTATAGGAGATGAGCTCTCCTTAAGAAGTGCTCCAAAGAACTATGACTTTTCCAAGCTGATGGAGAGTTGTCTTCCCAGCACATCAAATGGTTCCCTCAGCATTCCTGGGGGCAACACAAGCACTGAGGGACATCCAGTCCCACACAACAACAGGGGGCCCACTCAGCACAAAGCACCCACAAACCACAGCACACCAGGGACACCAAATCACCTCCCTCATGACATCACACCTCTCCTGGGCTCTGGCTGTTTAGTCAGCCCTCCCTGACACACCTCCAACAACCCAAGCCTCCCACAAACCAACCCCTCCAAGCTGCCGCCAGCTGACAGTGCTGGGCCAAGGCTGTGCCG
>NW_020959095.1:0-1083 GCF_003031625.1 Empidonax traillii | reverse complement strand
ACAGCAAACCTTCCTGCAGGCCTTCCCCTTGCCCACCAACACTCACTGCTCGCCTGACAAACCCCCTGCAAACTCTGCCCGCGGCTCCAGGGGGGCAGCTCTGCCTGGGAGCCTTTGGGGCCTCATCTTCACAATGGCCCACAAACCACAGCACACCAGGGACACGGGGGGACCTCACTGAGGGCACCATCAATTTCCTGTGCCTTTGGTTTATTCAGCCCTCCCTGACACACACCCAACAAGCCAACTCTCCCAAAAACCAGCTCCTCAAAGCTGCCACCAAGGGCAGATGGACACGGCCTCAAGGGCAGCACATGGAATCACAGAATTCCATAAAGGAATGTCTGCACTGTGACAGAAGAGGAGAGAGGAGGCCACTGACCAATCACCAGTAATTACAATATTTTACTCACAGGCAAAGGATTCTACAATATTGGGTTATATGTTATGAAACCTCATGGTTTGAATGCAGAATAAGGGAACTTGGGTCACAGCCCAGCCTGGGCACAAAGGGATCGAGCCCTGTTTGGGATTGGTTATTGCATTTCTTCAGGAGGTCAAGAAATAAAGTTTAAATTAAAAAGAACATTGTACAGAGAAATACCAACTGGACCATAAAAATGTAACTAGTTCAGCCTGACCAGCCTCTGGTTTTCCAGATCCTCTCTCTTGATCCCATTCAAGATACAAAGGCAGGAGCTCCTCTTCATGCATTGGGAAGCACTCCCAGGAAGAATGACCTTCTCAAGCTGATGGAGAGTGGCCTCCCCAGCACATCAAATGGCTCCCTCAGCATTCCTGGCTGCAACACAAGCACTGAGGGACATCCAGTCCCACACAACAAGAGGATCCACAATTAACAACACAACCACAAACCACAGCAAACCAGGGACACCAAATCACCTCCCTCATGACATCACACCTCTCCTGGGCTCTGGCTGTTTATTCAGCCCTCCCTGACACACCTCCAACAACCCAAGCCTCCCACAAACCAAGCCCTCCAAGCTGCCGCCAGCTGACAGTGCTGGGCCAAGGCTGTGCCGCCCCTGCGGGAGCAGCATAAAAGCCGGCCCAGCGCCTCTC
>NW_020959094.1:9599-10606 GCF_003031625.1 Empidonax traillii | reverse complement strand
TCCCCTTAAAGGCCATTCCCAAAACAGGCTCCTCATGGACTCGGTGGAAGAGAGAATTGGAGGCCATGACTGAACAAACCTCTCAAAGACTCACTTTCAAAAGGAACAATTCCTTCAAAACCCTTGAGTACCTTGAAGTATTAATGAGCCCCACTGAGTGTCACTGCTGACAAAGTCTCCCCAGGGACTAATTAAAGCAGAGAATTTGAAGCAATGATTGCACAAACCTCTTCAAAACTCACAGTCAAAGGAAAAGGCAAAGTACCTTAACAAACCTGTGGTACCTTGAAGCTTTAACAAGCCCCACTGAGGGCCATTCCTGACAAAGGCTCTCAAGGGACTCATTAGAGCAGATAATTGGAGGCCATGGCTGCACAAACCTCTCAAAGACTCAGTGTCAAAAAGAAGTGTCTTAATAAATATACCCTGAGTGCCTTGAAGCATCAATGAGCCCCACTGAGAGTCACAACTGACAGTGAATCCCAAGGGACTCATTAGAGCAGATAATTGGAAGCCATAACTGAACAAACCTCTCAAAAACTCACTTTCAAAAGGAAGAGTTCCTTCAAAACCCTTGAGTACCTTGAAGCATTAATGAGCCCCACTGAGTGTCACTGCTGACAAAGTATCCCCAGGGATTAATTAAAGCAGAGAATTGGAAGCAATGATTGCACAAACCTCTTCAAAACTCAGAGTCAAAGGAAAAGGCAAAGTATCTTAACAAACCTGTAGTACCCTGAAGCTTTAACAAGCCCACTGAGGGCCATTCCTGACAAAGGCTCTCAAGGGACTCATTAGAGCAGATAATTGGAGGCCAGGACTGAACAAACCTCTCAGAGACTCAGTGTCAAAAAAAGCACCTTAATAAACCCTGAGTGCCTTGAAGCATTAATGACCCACTGAGGGTTGTCACTGTCTGGGGCTCTCAAGGGACTCGTTACAGCAGATAATTGGAGGCCATGGCTGCACAAACCTCTCAGAGATGCAGAACCAAAAGCAAACCCCCA
>NW_020959094.1:0-2430 GCF_003031625.1 Empidonax traillii | reverse complement strand
TCAATGGTGGAGCAGCCCAGTCTGCTCTGGCCCCACAGCAGTGCCCACCCCAGGGAGCTGCAGAGCTCTGGGCACTCCCCCCACAGCCCCAGCCCCTCTGAAGGGCACAGCAGCTCCTGGGGCACAGACAGGAGTCTCAGCATCCCCATCAGCTCAGGGGCTGGACACTCAGCATGGCAGCAGCAAATGCAGCTCAGGGCAAGTGCAAGAGCCCTGGTGTCACCTGCAGGAGATGCCCAGCACAGCCTGACTGTGCCCCTCAGTGCCAGCCCCTCTGCCCAGCCCAGCACAGAGTCCTGGCCCAGGGACAGAGCAGCCTGTCCCCAGGGGGGCTGCAGAAAGAGCTTTCTCTCGGCCAGGGATTCCTCTGTGCAGGCACAGAAATGCTGCCTTGCTCTTCTGCAGGCACATCCCTTTGCCCAGGGCGGTGTGTTCAGGCTGCCTTGGCCACTTGCAGATCCCAGCCTGGGATCCCTGCAGGGCCCTGAGCTGGAGGGGCTGCTCTGCAGAGGGAGGGGCTGTGGCACCCTGGGCTGAGCCTGCACTGGCCATGCTGCTCAGGCTGGCAAGCAGAGCCAGCAGGATAGGGGATCCCTCCTCTCCACCCTCTTCCATCTCCCTGGAAGGCTCAGTAGCCAAGAACAAGCTGGGCAGGACCATGGGCTGTTGGCAATAGCACAGAGGGCAGGGCAGGGCTCCACTCCCTCCAGCCTGTGGGCTGCAGAGTTCTTCAGGACACCCTCCTGGAAAGCCCAGCCCTGGCTCTGGTCCAGCCCTCCCTGAGCTGGGCAGGCACAGGGGGAGTTCACTGAGGGCAAGAGGAGTCACTGGCCAGAGGCCTTTCTCTGTTCCTGCTGTGTCCCCTGGGGTTGCAAAACTCTCCTTTATCAGTTCCCAGAAACATTTAGTTCTTTAGCTCTGGGTGACTCCACTCTGGGCAGGATTCTGCTCCAGGGCTCAAGTCACTGCTGACTGGGTGGGACGGGCTGTCCCTGCAGATCCTCTGTGCTCTCCTGCACTTCCTCATTTCCTACACACAAGTTCTCCCCTGCCATCAGAGCCAGCACAAGCTGCAGAGCCCCAGGCAGGGGACGTGGAGACCATTTGTCCATTGGCCACCAGCACAGAACATCTGAGCCAGCCCTCAGGCCCTGAAGCAGCACAGTGAGTCCTTCTCTCCCTGCATGGCCTGAATGGGGAAACAAGCCAAGCCAGGAGACTTTGGAGAGTCTATTCCTTGGCTTATTTTTTACACAAACCTCTTAAAAAGAACAGACTCTTCAGGAACTGCCCAGGGGGGTTCCCCTTTCCTAATGGAAATGATGTTAAGGAGCCCAGCTCTGTGCCAGCAGTGCCAGGGCCTGTCCCTGCCCATGGTCCCAGCACTGACCCACAGCAGTGACTGAGCTGCCAGAGCACTCAGGCCTTGGGCAAGAAGCAGAAAGGAGAGGGAGGCAGTGGAAAAAGAGCAGCTCTGAAGAGCCCAAGAGCTGCTGCTCCCTGGCAGTGCTCCTGCCCCTGGACTCTGTACCCTTCTCCTCTGCACACAGGCACTGCTGCAGGGAAGTTCTTGCAGTAAGAATCTGGAAAAAAGGATTGAAGTCCTTTATTAGACTCAGAAATTGTGATTCCTCATGTACACAATAACAAAGGCAAGATGTTTAACAAAGAAGTTCCTGCAGCAACTTTAATTTTGTTTACACAGTTGTGGATCAAGACAAAGAGAGAATCAGTTATGTATGGGAGGAAGAATAAATTTCTGTGTTACCAACATTAAAAGAGGAAAAAAAACCAGGAACACTCCCTCACCACTACTCCCAAAAGCTTAGAATGCAGGATGAGCCATTGCAGGGTTACATAGTGAGAGTTCTGCAGAAGGCAAAAGGCAGGTTTTTGCTCCTGAAAAGCATCCAGTCATCATTTTCCTTATGGCATCCTTGAGCTCCTGGTTCCTCAGGCTGTAGATAAGGGGGTTCACTGATGGAGGTATCACCGAGCACAGAATTGACAGGGCCAGATCCAGGGATGGGGAGGAGATGGAGGGGGGCTTCAGGTAGGCAAAGAATGAGGTGCTGATAAACAGGGAGACCACAGCCAGGTGAGGGAGGCACGTGGAAAAGGCTTTGTGCCGTCCCTGCTCAGAGGGGATCCTGAGCACAGCCCTGAAGATCTGCACATAGGAGAAAACTATGAAAATGAAACAACCAGACACTAAACAGGAACTAATGACCATGAGCCCAATTTCCCTGAGGTAGCCTGAGTGTGAGCAGGAGAGCTTGAGGATGTGAGGGATTTCACAGAAGAACTGGCCCAGGGCATTGCCCTGGCACAGGGGCAGGGAAAATGTATTGGCTGTGTGCAGCAGAGCAGTGAGAAACCCAGAGGCCCAGGCAGCTGCTGCCATGTGGGCACAAGCTCTGCTGCCCAGGA
>NW_020959093.1:17124-18580 GCF_003031625.1 Empidonax traillii | reverse complement strand
ATAAATAAGCAGTAGAATTTCAAGATATTCAAGCAGCAAGTTTGATGTTCAATAAATGTCTTATGGTATCCTCCAAAACTCTTGTTCTTTGTTGTCATTTCCAGACTTCTCTGTTCAAGAAACCTTTTGGGAGATGGACTTTCCATAGGGGTTGGAATCTGTAAAGAAATAAGTTTCCTTGATTTCAAAAGGGAAATAGCTGGTCGATTTTTTTCCAATGCCCAAATTGTGTAGGGCACTTGAGTAGGAAACCCATGAAGGAATAAAATGTATTTCTTGTGCTGTCAATCAGTTTCTGGGAAGACATCTTTACAAGTAACATACAGAGCCCATTTTCATGCAACAACAACATTTGATGAAATTAATTCCTTATGCAAATGAATCCTCTAGGAAATTATGAAAACGACACATTAATTGAGAAGTTGGTTCATGAGGACAGTCAGTCTTAAGTTTTGAGTAAAATGTCGACCACTGGGGGATAGATGAAATCATTGTATTTTTCCAGCCCCTGGAGAGAAGGCACACAGTGCTCATGTTGAAATGCATGTCAGCTGCCAGCACTCCAAACCCACGGTTCAGGGGCTTTACCCCTCACAGAATTGTCCCCAGTTGCAGGACGTGGGTATTAAACATCGTTCACTGCACTGCATGAAAAGGCCATTTCTTTCTTGGAAAGACAGGTTTTATTTGATATCCTCGAGATGTTGTAAGGAGGAGTAGATCCATGGAAGGACTGGGAAGGAGAGCAGGCACTGAGCTCGGGAAATGCAGGCCCTGACATTTTGTTCCTGGCAGAGGAGCCGTGCCATGGCTTGGCCTTTTCCGGCTGGTGAATCTGGCTGATGGCATCAAGCAAGCAAGGGATGCTTAAGACACACAGAGTCTCTTTCTAAGACAACTCCACAAAGTCATCCCTGTCCATGAGCTTTGTCTTGTTGTGTGCTGTCTTTGCCTGGTGATGAGCTGGTGCTAAACACAATCCCCTTCCTTCAAACCCATCATCACATCCAGTCATCAGGAGCAAACTCGGTATTCTTCCCTGGGAAACAGAAGTAGACAAAAGCCTTAACTCTCCAGTCAAAACACTGGAATCACGTTCAGAGAATGGTTTCTAGGGAACCATAAGCAAGGAAATCATTTTATTTGGAAAATTTTAAAAATTATTGCAGCTCTGACTGTTCATCAGCTGTGATATTCATCTCACTGCTGCATAAGCCAACCTTGCATTGTACCAGAGGACAACACGCATTTCCACACAAACAACAGCTGATAGAGGGAAGGTAAATACAGGGTAGGATGTATCTGAACAAAAGAAATTTGCTGGGAATGGAATCAAAGAACCTGCAGCTAAGAACCAGGGACTAGATTTTAGTAGGACTCAAAAGCGGAACTTGACAATGGAAAAAAAATCCAACTCATAGAAAACCTGGGCAAAGAATTAAGAGCTATCCAGAGC
>NW_020959093.1:13057-14679 GCF_003031625.1 Empidonax traillii | reverse complement strand
TGAAGAAGTTTTCATGTTAAGTATGCAGTATAAGAATGTTAGTAAAATTGTTCCTGGAAGATTAGTAAAATTGTTCATAGTGTAAGAATGTCAATAAAATTGTTCCTAGAATATTACTGAATGTGTTCATCAATAAGAAGTAAGACTTACAGATATTAAAGCAGCAAGTGTAATGTTAACTAAATGTTTATGGTATCCTCCAAAACCCTTGTTCTTTGTTGTTGTCATTTCCAGACTACTTTGTTCAACAAAACCTTTTGTAAGATGTACATTCCATAGGTGTTGAAATTCGTGAATAAATGAGTTTCCTTGATTTCAAAAGTGAAATGTTTGATGGAATTTATTCCAATGCCCATATTGTGTAGGATACAGAGTAGGAAACTGGGATGGTTTTAGTCTAGGCCTTCCCGGTAACCAGCTCATAAACAAGGAAGTGCTCTTGTTCCCAGTATTCCATAAGATTTTTATGTAAACCAGCATTGTAAATAAGTTGGAGATCAGAGAACTCGCTCTCTTCTCTTCTGGTGAGGTTCAGGAGCAGTGGGTCCTTGCATTGGTCTCGTTTATCTGGAGGCTGAGCCTGCAGCAATGGCTGGTCTGTCACGCAGGAGGTTGGAGAGTGCTGGCCGTGTCTGCCAATCTTGTTTTTCTGAGGGACGTGGTGAGATTTTGTTTTGCCAGTTCTGTATTTTCATGGAATCATAGTATCATAGAATTAATGGGGTTGAAAGAGACCTCCAAGATCATCAAGTCCAATCCCATTGTGATTACCAGATCATGGCACTCAGTGCCACATCCAGTCTCATCTTAAAAACCTCCAGGGACGGTGAATCCACCACTTCTCTGGGCAGGCCATTCCAATGCCTGATCACTCTCTCTGCAAAGAACTTCTTTCTAATATCCAACCTAAGCCTTCCCTGGCAGAGTAAAGCCCATGCCCTCTTGTCCTGCTGCTGATTGCCTGGGAGAAGAGACCGACCCCCACCCAGTTGCAACCTCCTCTCAGGTAGTTGTAGAGAGTGATGAGGTCACCCCGAGCCTCCTCCAGACTAAACAATCCCAGCTCCCTCAGCCTCTCCTCATGGGATTTGTGCTCCAGTCCCTTCACCAGCCTCGTTGCTCTTCTCTGGACCCGCTCCAGCACCTCAATATCCTTCCTGAACTGAGGGGCCCAGAACTGAACACAATACTCAAGATGTGGCCTCACCATCACTGAGTACAGGGGAAGGATCACTCCCCTTGTCCTGCTCATCCTATTTTGCTAGTTCTTGGGTTTGACTGTGCCACAAAACCTTTGGGTTTGTCCCTTTTTATGCCTTTTGGCTCTTTCCCTTTCCCTTCAGGGATGTTTGGGATCCCTTTGCTGTGTACATAGTTTTTAAACTGTATATAACTTTAATAAATGTAAAAATATATATTTTTATATAATTCAGTTGGTTTCAGATTCTTCAGTTTTTTATAGTTTTTCTTTTCCTTTGCCCTAAGGGAAGAAGGGAGGGGGAAAGGGTTGTTACTGTGAGTTCGGGCACTTGGCAGGGAGTCAGGTCCGAACCATCACAGAAACTGATTAAGGAATAAAATGTATTTCTTGCACTGTCAATCAGTTTCTGGGAAGACATCTT
>NW_020959093.1:8879-10597 GCF_003031625.1 Empidonax traillii | reverse complement strand
TAGTAGGACTCAAAAGCGGAACTCGACAATGGAAAAAAAATCCAACTCATAGAAAACCTGGGCAAAGAATTAAGAGCTATCCAGAGCTGGGCAACAGGTGAGGGGTGACCTGGGGCTGTACATGTCAGACATCTGCCTTTGCTCCAGTCTCCTGACAATTGATAACAGCAGGATACTTGAAATTTCAAAACTAACACTGGGAGAGGTTCTTCTCTAAAGGAGAACAAGAATTCACAGTTCCTTCCTCTAAGAAATTACCATGTCATCGTCATTATTTGTTCATTTCATGTGGGTTTATCCTTGAGAAATATTGCTGAGAAAAACAAGAAAACCCCCAAAACCCAAAGGGAATTTGATGTCCTGGTGGACAAAACATGAGTTTGGGACTTCTTTTTCTCCTCAGGGCTATTCTTCCTTGTTCCAGATGGCAGTAACAGGAGCCCTGAGAGCTGAACCTGCATCCCTCTGGTGCCCAGGGGATGTGTGATTGCCTGGGCTCTGTGCTCTGCCCCTTGTGGGGCTGCAGAGCCGGGGGCAATGGCCGTGGGCACGGCCGGGCTGTCTGCGTGGGGCTCCACGGGCTGTGCCGTGAGGGAGGCCAAGGCAGGCCAGGGGGTCCCCTTGCCGGGGGTGGGGTCCTGGCCATGGCAACGGCGGGGTGTTGCCGTGTTCCACGGCCCGGGACATCACACAGGACAAGCCGTGGAACGGTGCTCCAGGGGCTCCAGGCACACCAGGCTGCAGCGCTGACACTGCAGAGCAGCTCGAGGCAGCGCTGAGTGGGGCAGGGGGAGCAAGGCTGGGCTGCCCCAGGGCTGCCCACAAGCACCTGGGCCACATCCACTCCCACCCATTCCCAGCTCCCTGCAGCTCCTGCCCCTGCTACCCCAGGGACCAATTTCCTCACCCAGCCGTGCTGAGCCCCTTCTCTCCCTCCTCCTCCTCCAGGCCATGGCTGGGAGCTTCACTCACCTCCTGGTGCTGTTTTCTTTTTAGGTATAGAGTATAAGAATCTCAGTTTAACTGTTCCTAGCAGATTAGTAAAATTGTTCAGAAATAGGAAGTAGAATTTTTAGATAGTACTTTTCAGTTTAAGTTAGAAGAATTTTAGTAAAAATAGTCCTAGAGTATTAGTAAAATGGTTCCAGTAATATTAGTAAAATATTTCATAGACCATTAGCTGAATTGTTCATAATTAAGAAGTAGAATTTCAAGATATTCAAGCAGCAAGTTTGATGTTCAATAAATGTCTTATGGTATCCTCCAAAACTCTTGTTCTTTGTTGTCATTTCCAGACTTCTTTGTTCAAGAAACCTTTTGGGAGATGGACTTTCCATAGGAGTTGGAATCTGTAAAGAAATAAGTTTCCTTGATTTCAAAAGGGAAATAGTTGGAGGATTTTTTTCCAATGCCCAAATTGTGTGGAGCACTTGAGTAGGAAACCGATTAAGGAATAAAATGTATTTCTTGCACTTCCTTTCTGTGTTCTCCTACACCCTCATCATGCTCAAAAGTATCCCTTCAGTGTGCACATACCTTTATTTACAAACACTTCAGCAATCCCACTCTTCCATACCTGGCTTCCACTGTTTCTCTGTCACCATAATTCTGTTGCATCAAGTGCCATATCTTTTTCCTCTGCAGAGTTATAGATGACCTGCACATTTGATCAAGGCACAATACAGCTCTTTCCAGTCTTCATAAATATTAATTATCCT
>NW_020959093.1:3766-6709 GCF_003031625.1 Empidonax traillii | reverse complement strand
CAATTTATAAATATTTATGTGGAAACAGATGAAGCTAAAGAGAATTTGAAGTAAAGCAGTCAGGCTTTCCATCTGTTTCTATGTGGAAACTACTTTTAAAAAATTCAAATATAAATTGTATGCATTGTAGGGACAAAAACCCCCAACCAAAAACCCAACAGTTAGCAAAAGGAGATGTTAATTTGTGTCCAAATTAAAAGAAAGATAACCAGAGGTATGTTGTTACACATCTTTATTTATCAGTAGCCAATCAGTAGGTGACAGGCGCAGACCAGGCCGGGCTGGGTGAGACTGTTCTCACTGTGCTGCCTCTCACAGCTGTGGCCACAGATTGCTCGGAATGTGCAAGTGCTCGGCAATTCAATGTGCCTTAGACTGAATTACTGGGGAAGAAGAAAGCCATTGCTGTCATCAATACTTGCATGCCAGAATCGAACCTGATGGGCTTTCTGTAACTCATCATTGTCATCATCATGGCTGGGCTTCACGAACAAAGATTTGAGAAGGGCTCTACCCACACTTGCTACAAGACGCTGATGGCTAAAAAGGCCAGTGCCAGATAGACAAGTCCGGTTGCAGAAGGCACAGCAGAAAGACTCCCCAGGTGAGATCGACAAGATGTGATTCTTTCTGCGTTGTCTTTTCTCCTCCAGAGTGATCCTGCGTGTGTTCTCAAAAGCAGCAGCAGCGTTATAGATGGTGTGTCTCCAGGCCTCTCAATTGGAGGCCAAGGTAGACCAATGGTGGTGATCAATACGGCCAAGGCTGAGGGATTGTTTCAGGCAGTCCTTGTGTCTCCTCTTCGGGGCTCCTCTCTCACTGCAGCCAGTGGCAAGTTCCCCACAGAGCACGATCTTAGGGAGGCGATGGTCCTGCATCCTGGAGACGTGCCCTGCCCAGCACAGCTGTGTTCTCAGCAGCATGGCCTCAATGCTCGTGACTGCTGCCTGTTCAAGGACAGATGTGTTGGTCACATAGTCAGTCCAGTGGATGTTGAGGATTGTACGGAGGCAGCGCTGATGGAAGCGTTCTGAGAGACACAAATGGTGCCGGTAAATGACCCATGATTCAGAACCATATAGAAGAGTAGACAGCACGATGGCTCTGTAAACCCTGATCTTAGTACTTTTCTTCAGGTGTTTGTTTTGCCACACTCTTTTACGGAGTTTACCAAAAGCTCTGTATGCCTTTGCTAGCCTGTTGTTTATTTCAGCATCAATCTTACAGTCTTAGGAGATGATGCTTCCCAGGTAATTAAACTGTTGGACTGTTCGCCAATGGTGATATGGGGATGATGGGAGACTTCCTGAGGTGCAGGCTGATAGAAAACTTCTGTCTTCTTCAAGCTGACTTGCAGCCCAAAAAGCTCAGCAGCCTCTGCAAAGCAGGATGTTAAACGCTGCAGAGCTACTTCTGTGTGGGTGACAAGGGAGTCGTCATCATCATAAAGCAGCTCATGGACAAGATGATTTAAGGTCTTAGTGTGGGCCTTCAGTCTCCTTAGGTTGAAGAGGCTCCCATTGGTACGATATTGGATGTAGACACCATTTTCATCATCGAGGCCTGCTGTGGCCCTTTGGAGCATCATGCTGAAGAAGATCGTGAATAAGGTTGGAGCGAGAACGCAGCCTTGCTTCACACCATTGGCTACTGGAAAGGGCTCAGAAAGTGTGTCCCCATATCTGACTTGACCGCGCTGGTCCTCATGAAGCGAGATGATCATTTTGAGGAACTTGGGAGGACATCCTAAACATTCCAAAATCTGCCACCGACCTTTTCTGCTCACAGTATCGAAAGCCTTAGTGAGATCAACCAAGGTTACATAGAGTCCTTTGTTCTGCTCCCTGCACTTCTCTTGCCGTTGTCTGAGAACAAATACCATGTCTGTGATACCTCTGTTGGCTAAGAAACCACATTGGCTTTCAGGAAGAAGATCTTCTGCTATGGTGGGTATTAATGTGTTCAAAAGAATTCTTACAAGGATTCTGCAAGCAATGGAGAGCAGAGTAGTAATACCTGCTCAAATTACTGCACAATAGAAATACTAAACTATCAGTAGTACAGCATAAGATAGGACAGTGCTCTACACTAAAGCAATTGTTGAAACAATTCTACTCAAGCTGGCACCAAAGCAAGAATTATGAATTAGAGATGGATGGAACTCCCCCAGACCAACGCTCGGGGGGAGATCTCTGCTCTCAACCTCCAGCACTGACCTTGGGGGGTCCCAGCCAAGGCAGGAATCTCCAAACACCCCCCAAGAAGGGTTTTGTTGGCACAACCTGCCCCTGGCAAAGGGGACTGGCCCTTTCTGGTGGAAAGGGATGGACTGACAGTCACTGGACTCCAGGGGTTGCCTCACCATCAGGGGGGTCATTCAAGGTGGGAGCAGCGGCCGAAGCTCTTCCTGCAGTCGGGGCACTTGAGGGGCTTCCCTTACTGGTGGGTCCGTTGGTGTCTGGTCAAGTGGGAGCTGGTGGTGAAGCTCTTCCCACACTCCCCACACTTGTAGGGCCTCTCCCTGGTGTGGATGCGCCGGTGGGTAACGAGGTTGTCGTTCCGGTAGAAGCCCTTCCCGCAGTCGGTGCAGCGGAAGGGCCTCTCCTCTGTGTGTGTCCGCTCATGCCTGAGGAGCTTCCCGCTGGTCTGAAACCTCTTCCCACATTCCCCACACTTGAAGGGCCGTTCCCCAGTGTGGATGAGCTGGTGCCTGCAGAGGTGGGAGCTGTTCCTGAAGCTCTTCCCACATTCCCCACACTCGTAGGGCCTCTCCCCAGTGTGGATGCGCTGGTGTTGGATCAGGTTGGATTTGCTCCTGAAGCTCTTCCCACATTCCCTACATGTGTAGGGCCGTTCCCCAGTGTGGATGTGCTGGTGCCTGAGGAGGTTGCAGCTCTGACTGAAGCTCTTCCCACATTCCAAGCACCTGAAGGGCTTCTCCCT
>NW_020959093.1:0-1112 GCF_003031625.1 Empidonax traillii | reverse complement strand
TCATGGTAGTTGCAGTTCCCTCATGGCCCGCGCGCCTGCGCAGTGCAGCCATGGCGCCGGGAGAGTCACCGCCCTCCGAGAGGGTTTCAATCGCCGCGCTCCGCCCTTCGGGAAACCCCGAACCCACCCGCTAAACCCTCCCGAGCCCTCCAGCCTTTCCACAGCTCCCCGGTTCCATCAGCCCCGCTCACCCCGCAGTCGCCATCTCACTCACCCGGATCTGCCCTGCCGCAGAATATGGCGCTGGGCGCGCGCGCCTCATTTTAAGCTCCCTGCCACAGCCAATCAACGCGCGGGCACCGCCCGCAAGCCCCGCCCCCGCCCCGCGCGGGGAACGACGGGAGTTGTAGTTCCGGCAGCGAAAGAAGCAGCGCGGAACTCGGCACTGCGCGGGGCAATCTGTGCAGATCCGCGGCAGGAACGAGCGGCTGCGGGCAGTGTCCTCCGGGGACACAGGAGGAACGAAAGGGCCGCTCCGAGAGCAGCTGTAGGCGGGATTAATGAGAGAAGGGAGAGAGGAGTCACAGCTGGAGTCCTCTAAAGAAACATCCCCGCTCTCTGACTTCGAGCCTTTGCGGGACCAAGGGGAAAAGCTGTCGGTGTCGCTCGTCCTCTCATTAAAACAGAGTACACAGAGGAGGGCTCGGATGACGATACACCTCAAATAATTGCCAAAGAAGTTCCTTGAACAGCAACTAAAATAGCTAAGTTAAAAAAGGAATAGAGCAGAACTCCTCCAGGACCTGAGACTGAGTGTGTTTGGAGAGTCTTTCTTACTGGGGCTGACCAAATGTTGTTAGCAGCAAAAGAGGCTGAAGGGTTCTGGGGAGCCAGAGTTTTCCTGACCACAGGAGAGTGGTCAGGAAGGGTCCAGGGCATCAGGAAGAGTCCAGGGCACTGGACCCTTCCTCAAAGAGCAGCCTGTTGGGCAGGGGGACTCAACCCCCTGCAAAGGGGAGATCCCCTGGCTGGAGTGGGAAATGTTCATCAGATTGTGGAAGATGTGCAAGAGGCTGCTTGTTTACAAATGATGGGTGACAGGGAATGAGCACCGAGCCCTGAATCCCCTGTGATGCTGCCTGCAGACCCTGAAGGAATGATTGCCCTTCTCA
>NW_020959092.1:9027-10612 GCF_003031625.1 Empidonax traillii | reverse complement strand
TCTCAGTTTTCCCTTTGGTAACAGGTATTCAGTGCATGGAATCCTTCCCCAGGATTTGGCAGCTTCTTCTTTCCCTGTCCCTGAGTGTCCCAGGCCGTTTGCTGGATTGCAGCGTTATCTCTGAGGCCTCTGGCTGTGCAGCTGCTTCTGGCTGCTGCGGCTGAACACCTTTGGGGTCTCCAGCAGTTTCTGGGGAGGGCTCAGCCCAGGCAGGAGGAACGTCTAAGGGTCAATTGAATCAATTGTTTTCAGAGAATTAATCTCTGATTGGGACAAGATTTTGGTGTGCTGGTGGAGAAGAAATGGCCCAGGAGTTGGCCATGAACCAGTGTGGGAAAAGGGACCAGAAATCTCCCAGCCAGGCTTGGGAAAAGTGTTGTGATGAAGAACAGGGAGGTGACTCTTTCTGTGTCCTCAGCACTGGCCATGTCCCCTGTGAGGTCTGTGGGCACTTTTGGGCTGCCCGGTTGGAAAATCACACGGAGTGAGTGGAGCCTGGCCAGGGAATGGGCACAAAGATCCTGAAGGGACTGAAGCACCTTGGCTGGAGGAGAGGCTGAGAGAGCTGGGACTGCCAGGAGACAAGGCTGGCCAGGGCAGGGTCATCAGTGGGGATGAATCCCTGGTGGCAGGGAAGGAAGTGGAGGGAGCCCAGCTCTTGTCAGCAGAGCACACGGGCAGGACAAGGGGCCACGGGCACAAGGGAAACAGATGGAGTTCAGTGATCAAGGAAGGCAAGAATTTCTCAGTGTGCCGGAGATGAGAGAGTGGAAGAGGAGGTGGAGTCTCTGTTCTGGCAGATCTAACACTGAACTGGCCCTGGTCCTGGAATTCCTGCATTTGCTGGTTTTGCTTGAGCAGCAGAGTTGAAGCACTTGCACTCCATCGTGCCAAAGTGGGTGATGTTGTGACTCTGTTTGGTGGGCAGGTGTGAGAGTGGTGGTGGGTGAGAGAGTTTGTGCAGTGTGTGCTGGCCCAGAGAGACTTTGGTGCAAAGGTGTGTGCAGGAGAGCATTGTTGTGGGGAAGCCTTTGGTGCAGCAGGTGCTGGGTTTGTGCCATATTTTGGAAGGCCCCCCACCCTCCGCTAGTCTGAGTTCCAGTGTTGGTGGCAGATGTGTTAGGAAATGTCTTGTGGTCCTTTCACACCCACCCTGATGGCCTGTTGAGCCTTGGTGTTGTGGTCCTTGAGATTGTGAGAGCATGGGATGAAAAAATTAAAAGGACACATCAGATACTGTGATGCAGGAGAACTTTATTGAGAAAACAGAGAGAAAAGACAGGAAAAAACTAGAAGGGATTCGGTGTGAGGTGGAAGTAGAGCGATCACGTGTTGAAGTCCTTTTGTGGTATCAGATTTTTGCAGAGCCCCGAGCTGGTGGTGTGAGGGGTGTGTTGAGGACCCTCAGCAGATGGAGCAGCCCCTGGTGCCGTAGCAGCCCAGGCCTCCCAGGCCGTAGCCAAAGGCACGGGCAGAGCCGAGGCCGTAGCCAAAGGCCCCAAAGGCGCCGGAGATGGGCTGTCCCTGGGCATTGAGCTCCGTGCCCAGGGCAGCCCCTGCGCTGGATCCGACGGCGGAGCTCTGG
>NW_020959092.1:0-2232 GCF_003031625.1 Empidonax traillii | reverse complement strand
CGCGGGGAGAGTTTGCAGGGGGTTTGTCAGGCGAGCAGTGAGTGTTGGTGGGCAAGGGGAAGGCCTGCAGGAAGGTTTGCTGTGTGCCTTGGTGCAGCTGTGGCCTCAGGGCCTGAGGGGCTGCAGCCAGGAATGCTGAGGGAGCTGCCTGATGTGCTGGGGAGGCCACTGTGCTCCTCTTGCCATCAGGAAGGATGAAAGCCTCAGCAGCGGAGGTGCTGGTTGATCGGGTTCAGGAAGTATTTTGCGGTAAAGTTGAGGAAAAAGGGTAAAAAGCCTTTCAAAAATCTACATCGACCATGTTCCCTCCATGCATGAGGTGAGTGACATAATACGTCATTTATTAATAAAACAAACTAACTGTATCACTAAAATCCAGGTTTTATTCTTTGGTCCTCTTTGTCTCTGGAAAAGGAGGGGGAATGGAGTGCAATGTTTACATTGAAGTTTATTTATCACACTTAGAGCAAGAATATTAAAAGCCACAGGACAGGGAACATGCATGGAACTGTCTAACAAACTATTACACCCCTTTTCAAACTTATCCCACTTCCCAAACCTTTTACAGACCATCTTGTATTGCTCTATTATTGCTAATTATTAATCAGTATGTAGTCCATGGATAAAGATAGCACAAGTAGCCTTTCCCTCTCAGTTTTCCCTTTGGTAACAGGTATTCAGTGCATGGAATCCTTCCCCAGGATTTGACAGCTTCTTCTTTCCCTGTCCCTGAGTGTCCCAGGCCGTTTGCTGGATTGCAGCGTTATCTCTGAGGCCTCTGGCTGTGCAGCTGCTTCTGGCTGCTGAGGCTGAACACCTTTGGGGTCTCCAGCAGTTTCTGGGGAGGGGTCAGCCCGGGCAGGAGGAATGTCTGAGGGTCAATTGAATCAATTGTTTTCACAGAATTAATCTCTTATTGGGACAAGATTTTGGTGTGCTGGTGGAGAAGAAATGGCCCAGGAGGTGGCCATGAACCAGTGTGGGAAAAGGGACCAGAAGCCTCCAGGCCAGGCTTGGGAAAAGTGTTGTGATGAAGAACAGGGAGGTGACTCTTTCTGTGTCCTCAGCACTGGCCATGTCCCCTGTGAGGTCTGTGGGCACTTTTGGGCTCCCTAGTTGGAAAATCACACGGAGTGAGTGGAGCCTGGCCAGGGAATGGGCACAAAGATCCTGAAGGGGCTGGAGCATCTTGGCTGGAGGAGAGGCTGAGAGAGCTGGGAGTGCCAGGAGACAAGGCTGGCCAGGGCAGGGTCATCAGTGGGGGTGAATCCCTGGTGGCAGGGAAGGAAGTGGAGGGAGCCCAGCTCTTGTCAGCAGAGCACACGGGCAGGACAAGGGGCCACGGGCACAAGGGAAACAGATGGAGTTCAGTGATCAAGGAAGGCAAGAATTTCTCAGTGTGCTGGAGATGAGAGAGTGGAAGAGGAGGTGGAGTCTCTGTCCCGGCAGATCTAACACTGAACTGTCCGTAGTGCTGGAATTCCTACTCTTGCTGGTTTTGCTTGAGCAGCAGAGTTGAAGCACTTGCACTCCATCGTGCCAAAGTGGGTGATGTTGTGACTCTGTTTGGTGGGCAGGTGAGAGTGGTGGTGGGTGAGAGAGTTTGTGCAGTGTGTGCTGGCCCAGAGAGACTTTGGCAGAGGCTGTGCAGGAGAGCATTGTTGTGGGGAAGCCTTTGGTGCAGCAGGTGCTGGGTTTGTGCCATATTTTGGAAGGCCCCCCACCCTCTGCTAGTCTGAGTGCCAGTCGTGGTGGCACATGTGATAAGAAATGTCTTGTGGTCCTTTCACACCCACCCTGATGGCCTGTTGAGCCTTGGTGTTGTGGTTCTTGAGATTGTGAGAGCATGGGATGAAAAAATTAAAAGGACACATAAGATGCTGTGATGCAGGAGAACTTTATTGAGAAAACAGAGAAAACAGGCAGGCGAAAAGCAGAAGGGATCCACTGTGAGGTGGAAATAGAGCGATCATGTGTTGAGGTCCTTTTGTTGTATCAGATTTTTGCAGAGCCCCGAGCTGGTGGTGTGAGGGGTGTTGTGGAGGACCCTCAGCAGATGGAGCAGCCCCTGGTGCCGTAGCAGCCCAGGCCTCCCAGGCCGTAGCCAAAGGCACGGGCAGAGCCGAGGCCGTAGCCAAAGGCCCCAAAGGCGCCGGAGATGGGCTGTCCCTGGGCATTGAGCTCCGTGCCCAGGGCAGCCCCTGCGCTGGATCCGACGGCGGAGCTCTGGGG
>NW_020959091.1:17487-19845 GCF_003031625.1 Empidonax traillii | reverse complement strand
TCAAGGGCCTGCAGGATTTTCAGAGCAATTGGGGGTTTGCTTTTGGTTCTGCATCTCTGTGAGGTTTGTGCAGCCATGGCCTCCAATTATCTGCTGTAACGAGTCCCTTGAGAGCCCCAGGCAGTGACAACCCTCAGTGGGTCATTAATGCTTCAAGGCACTCAGGGTTTATTAAGGTGCTTTTTTTGACACTGAGTCGCTGAGAGGTTTGTTCAGTCATGGCCTCCAATGACCTGCTTTAATGAGTCCCCTGAGAGACTCTGTCAGTTGGGACACTCAGTGGGGCTCATTAATGCTTCAAGGCAGTCAAGGTTTATTTAAGACACTTTTTTTGACACTGAGTCTTTGAGAGGTTTGTGCAGCCATGGCCTCCAATTATCTGCTCTAATGAGTCCCTTGAGAGCCTTTGTCAGGAATGGCCCTCAGTGGGGCTTGTTAAAGCTTCAAAGTACCACAGGTTTGTTAAGGTACTTTGCCTTTTCCTTTGACTCTGAGTTTTGAAGAGGTTTGTGCAATCATTTCTTCTAATTCTCTGCTTTAATTAATCCCTGGGGAGACTTTGTCAGTAGTGACACTCAGTGGGGCTCATTAATACTTCAAGGTACTCAAGGGTTTTGAAGGAACTCTTCCTTCTGAAAGTGAGTTTTTGAGAGGTTTGTTCAGTTATGGCTTCCAATTATCTGCTGTAATGAGTCCCTTGGGATTCTCTGTCAGTTGTGACACTCAGTGGGGCTCATTGATGCTTCAAGGCCATCAAGGTATATTTATTAGGACACTTCTTTTTGACACTGAGTCTTTGAGAGGTTTGTTCAGTCCTGGCCTCCAATTATCTGCTCTAATGAGTCCCTTGAGAGCCTTTGTCAGGAATGGCCCTCAGTGGGGCTTGTTAAAGCTTCAAGGTACCACAGGTTTGTTAAGGTACTTTGCCTTTTCCTTTGACTCTGAGTTTTGAAGAAGTTTGTGCAATCATTGCTTCCAATTCTGTGCTTTAATTAGTCCCTGGGGAGACTTTGTCAGCAGTGACACTCAGTGGAGCTCATTAATACTTCAAGGTACTCAAGGGTTTTGAAGGAAATCTTCCTTTTGAAAGTGAGTCTTTGAGAGGTTTGTTCAGTCATGGCCTCCAATTCTCTCTTCCACCGAGTCCATGAGGAGCCTGTTTTGGGAATGGCCTTTAAGGGGACCCAGTAATGTTTCCAGATACTTTGTGTTTTCCTTCTGACTTTCACTTATGGACAGGTTTGTACAATCTCCCCTCAGTCCCTGAGGTTCAAGGACTCAGCACCAAAAGCCCCCCGGGGCTCACTTAGATAAAGCAAGTCCTGACAAACCATGGTCCTTCCTGTGATTTCCCTCTAGTCTAGACTGTAAATTAGGAGTGTTGTCTTATGGAATCAGGGGACCATTGTGACACTGCCCAGAGCCTTTGTCTGCCTGCACTCCTGGCCTGCAAGGATCTGCTCTCAGGAGTCCCTGGAGAGGCTTTGTCAGTGCCTGCCCTCAGTGGGGCCCAGCAATGCTTCAAGGGACTGGGAGTTTGGCTTCTGACTTCTTGAGTAGCTTCTTCAATCTTCTCTCAGTAACTCAGGATGATGGACTTGTCTCTAAACACACTGTGGGACTCATTAAAATACAGAAAAACAAATTTGTTTTTCTTTTTTTTTTATTGTCCTCCTGTCTTCACGTCTTCAACAACTAATTGGAGTTTTTTTGTAGTTTAGCTAAGGAGGAAAATTTCAAAGAGTAGCTCCCAAAGAATAGCTATTTACAGAGAGCCTTGGGATGCAAGAGGGTCAGGGTGCAAAGGGTCTGGATTCAAAGAAAAGGAGGTAAAAGAGATTAGTAGCATTTAATCATTCACCAGTTTAACAGTTATCAAGGGATTCAGTAGCATTTACTACAATTGAACGTTGACTGAATTATAGATTCACAATAACAACATTCACACCAGAGTCAATTCACACTGATGTCTCAGACCTTTTTGGCTTTTTTTACCTTTTGTAGATTTTAGAACTAGTTGTGTAGTGAATATATTTTAATGTAGCTGTATTATATCCCTTACCCTTAAGAGAAGAGTTACACATACCCAACCCTACTACCCCATTCCATCTCAATCCCTCTAAACCCTCATTTTAGTCTTCTTTTCAAGGTAGAATTGTAGAAAAACATCCTAAGGCCTGGACCAGAAGATATCACCCAGACACAGTGACCTTCTAGGCAGAACTCTTTAGGAACTCCCAGGATTGTGTGTGCTGTGAAGAAGATGAAGATGAGGAAGAAGGGGTCCCAAAGACACCAAACCCAGTTCCTGAAGGGGTGTGTCAGGGGGCAGAATGGGGCAGAACCAGGGCTGCATAA
>NW_020959091.1:10626-12782 GCF_003031625.1 Empidonax traillii | reverse complement strand
CACCCTGGGCACTCCATGGGCAGCAAGAGCTTTCTGTCCTGGCACCTTTTTTCTGGCAAGAATATTTGACCATATTCAGTTTTGGGAGTCTCACCAGCAAGTTCAGTGCAGGGTTCCGAATAGCAAACAACAGCGCTTCCACCAAGGAAAGCAAGCCCTTCCCCTGGTCTCTCATGTGCATTTGGGGGGCCACTGTTGGCACTCCATGGGCAGTAAGACTGTTTTGTTCTGCCACCTTTTGTCTGGCAGGAATCTTTGTCCAGATTCAGATTTAGCAGTCGGACTGGCAATTCCAGTGGGGGGCTCCTGCAAGCGAACGACAGCCCTGCCCTCCAGGAAAGAAACCCCTTCCCCTCGACCTCTTTTCCTGTTCCTTCAAATACAACCTGCAGGGCAGCTTTCTGCCATCTCTTCTCTTGGGAATTGTAAAGATAGACCCGCTCTCATGTTAAACACCTCAGGCAAAACCACCCTGTTAACACCTTTCCCAACCTTCCCCAACCTTTTCCAAAGCCAAGATGGGGAAAGAACTGTTGGAATATTATTAATATAATAAATAAGTAGTTTGCATGGACCAAGAGACACCAATGCGGTGTGTAAGAGAATGCTGATGGGGATGCTGAGACTCCTGTCTGTGCCCAGGAGCTGCTGTGCCCTTCAGAGGGGCTGGGGCTGTGGGGGGAGTGCCCAGAGCTCTGCAGCTCCCTGGGGTGGGCACTGCTGTGGGGCCAGAGCAGACTGGGCTGCTCCACCAGTTGACCTCTAGAATGAAATCACTTCTAATTTCCTTCTGAAAAACTATTAAGGATATGTGCTGTGTCCTGAGCACTAAACTGGAACTGTGGGATTGTTTTGGTGCCAGGAATATTGAGAAGGCTGGGCAGTGTCCCTGGGACACCTCTCTCAAACCCTTGCAAAGGCCAGAGCCATCCCAGAGGTTCCTGGGGCCTTGGCAAAGACAGACATGGAACCAGTCTGCAAACAGGGCAGCAAGGAGGCTTGGCAGAGTTCCAGACTGCTCAGACTCAGCAGGGAAGGGGACATGGCAAGTCCTCCTGCTGCCATTGCCCAGCATGGGAAGGACAAGGCAGGGATTGCAGAACCCCTGTGGGAGGCAAAGAAGGGGATGTTGTGTGCCCAGACTTCAGCAGGGCCTTTGACATGCTCTCCTATGGTCTCCTTAGAGCCAGACTGGTGACAGCTGGACTGGACAAGTGAAACATGTGATGGGTGGGAAGTTGAAGAACTGATGAGGGTCAAAAGCCATGGCACAAATTCCTCTTGGCTGCAAATCCCAGGTGACATCCCTCAGGGACCAGCCCTTGACCATTGCAATGGAACATTTTTATTGTGTCTCTGACTGATGGGATGAAATGCACTTTCCACTCCTTTGGGGATGATGCCAAGTTGCAGCGAGTCTGAGAAATCTCTTCTAGGTAATGGTGATTGTACAAAAAATCTTGTCAAGGTGACTGAGTTGGATAAACTTGATTTGCAATCAGGGGCCCACCAAGGCAAAAGACAATGAAAAAAACCTCATAGGTCAGAGGAAAGGCAATTCAAAAGGGGGCAAAAAGATCAAACACAAACAAACCAAACCCAACCAAACCCAGCATGACAGAATATGCTGAGTTGGAAGAGACCCCCAAGGATCATCCAGTCCAGCCCTTAGCCCTGCACAGGACCATCCCCAAGGGTCACACCATGAGCCTCAGACTACTATCCAAAAACTTCTTGAGCTCTAGCACTTGGCCATGTTGACCCTTCCCTAAGTGTCCTGGGCCCATCGATGAATCCTGTCCAGATCCCTCTGCAGAGCCTTCCTGCCCTCCAGCACATCAACACTCCCACCCAGCTTGGTGTCACCTGTGAACTGACTGAGGCTGCCCTGATCCCCTTGTGCAGATCATTGACAAAGATATTGAAGTGCCCTGAGCTCAGAGTTGAGCCCTGGGAACACCCCTGGATGGAACTCCATTCCCCACCACTCCTTGGGCCAGCCCAGCCACACAGATTTAGCTCTGCACAGCACAGGAATTCCTTCACTTTCTCCTTTTCCTCCCTCTGTGGATCGTGGGAACTTGTGACTTCAGTGTGTGACTCGCTGTGTGCAAAGGGCAAATATGGACAGAATCCAGGGCAGGGAGTGTTTGGGG